>NW_026057577.1:41026804-41096211 GCF_023721935.1 Panthera uncia | reverse complement strand
ACACACACACACACACACACACACACACACACACATACACATACACACACACACACTGGAGTATTTCTCGGCAATCCAAAAGAATGAAATCTTGCCGTGTGCAACTACACGGATGGAATTGGAGGGTATTATGCTAAGTGAAATTAGTCAGAGAAAGAAAAAAATCCTATGACTTCACTCCTATGAGGACTTTAAGAGACAAAACAGATGAACATAAGAGAAGGGAAACAAAAATAATATAAAAACAGGGAGGGGGACAAAACAAACTGAGGGCTACTGGAGGGATTGTGGGAGGGGGAATGGGCTAAATGGGTAAGGGGCACTAAGTAATCTCCTGAAATCATTGTTGCACTATATACTAATTTGGATGTAAATATAAAAAAATTAAAAAAAAAAAAGAATCCGACCATATTTGCACCCTAGAGCCTACTCTCTTCTCTGGCACAGTAAACACAATGAAGTCTAAATTTATTTGTGTTTACAATTGGCTTTATTTTATACCAACTTCACGTCACAATGAAAAATGTTAACATGGTTCAGTGATGCTTCCTGTGTATTCTGGAAGACTTAACCATAATTTAAAAAGTCATAATCAGATATGATTTTTACTCCAATAAAAGGCAAGAAAAGGAAATAAATAAAAGATAATAAAATGTATGTGCTGGGGTGCCTGGGTGGCTCAGTTGGTTAAGTGTCCAAATCTTGCTTTCACTTCAGATCACGATCTCATGGTTTATGACACTGAGACCCGCTTTGGCTCTGCCTGTCCTCCACTCATGCTCTCTCTCTAAAAATAAATAAACTTTAAAAAAATGTGCTGATGTAACTCAAACCTATCTCCTGATTTAAAATATATGTATAACGTATATAAAACATATATTTATATATATATATTGTGTGTGTGTGTATATATATGTATATATATATATGTGTGTGTATATATATATATATACAAGATTATCAAAAAGGTTAAGAGCACACAGTCTTGGAGTCAGACTACCAGGGTTCACAACCAGGCTTCAAGGTCAACTAGCTGCCAAGTTACCTCAACTCTCAGAGTGTCTGCTTTCTCAGTTGTAAAATGGGAATAAAACTTCACAAGGATGGTGTAAGTCTTAAATGAGAGAAGCTATAGGATGCACCCAGTGGACCAGGCACGGAGGAAGTGAGCTATTACTGCTCTTTCCAATAAGAGCAGCACAGCAGGAGTATGCTGCTGAACTAGGATGAGCTGATGGGAACTCAGCACTGGCCAGCCCCAGCCGCCTCAGCCCAGGACTCCACTGCTCCAGATCTCTAATGCCACTGTGATACTTAGAGAGGCAGGTGCTTGCACTTTGGAATTCTGAAGTGCTGGGACCATAAATCCTAGTGCTGCATTGTTACCCTTTGAAAGCACTTTCATAGCCATCATTTCGTTCAATTTTCTCAAATTCTTGAAGTATGAAAGACATTATTTCCCATTCATAGATGAGGACAAACTCAAAGTGGTTCAAGTACTTTACTCAATGGTCTGCACAGGTGGGAAGACAGTACTGGGTACAGGCCTGTTGGTGTGAGCTGATGCTAACACGCCGTCTACCACAATCAGCTCCTGGAGAGCAGGTTCGATGTTTTTCAACTAAAGACACAGAAAATTCCCTATACAATAGCTGAAAGGGGAAAGAAGGAATCAGATGTGTCCATAAAGAACTCTTGAATTTGAAATGCAATTTGATTAGGCTTTTCATTTTAAATGAAACAGGAAAAGAAAACTTCAATTTTCTATCAGAATAGTTTTCATTTTCAAAGTATTATCCACATTTTCTCACCTTTAAGTTGGGCTACTTGACTCTTCAGAGGTCAAAGAAAAATTCTTGTGGAATTCATTTGTTCCTAATTTTTTTCATTAGTCCTACATAAGCAATAATAAACATCTTGAAATAGACTAAAATATTCACGTTTTTAAAGAATGTTTAAAGTTCTAAGAGAAAGTAACAGGTAATGATTCAAAATATCATTTAATAAGTGAAGTGAACATGCTACCAATTTTTTGAAAGGGCAGTCTAAAGGCCCCACTTGTAGTTAGTCTGATTAAACTTGAATCACAAAATGAATAATTAAAAACACATCAAGTTACAAATCAGGGGCTAAAAAAAATTTAGGCCTAGGTGTTTTGTGGTCCATCTGCCTCTGTCAGAGTCTAGCTATCCCGTAAGAAGCTGATCAGGTTTTGCAGTTCACTGGCCGTAAAGATCGATTTCAGTTGCTGCTGCCACTGCCATCACTGCCACCACCAGCAGCCCCTCTGTTCTCCATCCCATTCCTGATCTAGTCGCCTCTAAAAGTCTCAATGGCTGCTTCTGTGCTCCAGCAAGGGAGAACAGGTCAATATCCTGAGCAAGTCTTATCCAGAAGCAGTTCTCTGGTACCTGAACTGATATAAGCCAGGGAGTCCACCCCGGCTTCAGCTGCAGCATAGCAGCAGACCCCTCTGATGTCCAGGATCCAGGGTGACACCCAGTGATATTTTGCTTCTCAGACTTATACAGGGGAGACCCCAAAATAACTACTAGGCAGCAGGGCAGAAACTGAAAGCCACAGAAGCCAAGAGCGCTAACTTCACCATTTCCTCACAACAATCACAGGTGACATAATCCTGGAGGGGAGGTGGTGATGGCTGTCATGTCTTCACAGTGCCCACAGTGTCCAAACCCCAAATTCTTACACATCATCTTAAGAAAACAAGATTTTATCCCATTTTCACAGGTAAAAGAGCTGTGGAAGAAAGGGCTGAAATTCTGAAATTATAATATTTCCAGGATATTTTAACGGTTTATGGAAAAAAACACTGTATTTAGAAAGATTTGATGCACACGGCTAACTAAGCATATGGGGGAAAAATGAACACTTAAAATATATCCCTTAAGCAGAAACTTTTTACAAAATGTAAATACTTTTATCAATGTTTTTAATGCAATTTCTCACAGTACAGTTAAAATCAGTCCCAGATTAGCTATTTAAAAAAATCAATAATTGATAGCATATTATTTTTCTAGGTCTTTGGGCTAATTTCTGTGACAGATTTAAAAACAATACGGCTTCAGCCAATATAAAATGTAGCTCCTGTGCTCTGTATTCCCATGTAATAATATACTGGGGCAAAAGTAACCCAAAGCATGAGGACAGAAATCAGCCTATGAAGAGAAGGATGGTATAACTATCCAAAGTGTACAGCAAATTGATCACAAGTGCAAACCCTATCAATGCTTAATAAATAATTTATAAAGTAATATTTATTTTTAATAAAGGACTAAGAAATAGAGAAAAAATGTGATTGCAATGGCATTATAGGAAACTTGCTAAAGCAAAGAATTCAGTGCAGGTGGCTTACTAACAGCAAGTCTTAGAGCCACTGTCCAGCACAAGTGAAAAGTCAAGACCTGTCTGTGTTTTGGGGGGTCGGGGGGCAGGAGACATGACATGTGTATGTATTGTAGGCAGGGAATATTAAACAGAGAAAGAACTCAGAAACAAAAACTTCATTTTGGCTCGGTATATGGCCAACCATATTCTCTACTCATATAAGAAATTTCTACTCATTTGCTTTTAGTAATTAAAATCTGTGACATTCAGTATTTTGGGGAACCTTCAATAAGAATAAAGCATTATATTACACAATTTAATTCTTAGCAAGTTGCTGTATTTAGAGATAAGATGACTTTCAGACACTGATGGTTTTAGATTTTATCACCAAAACTTGGCCCAGGAAGTAAGAGGGAGAAGAGAAATCAAGAAATTTGCAACATAAACCTTTTCTCTTGGATGCCCAAAGTGTCTTTATGGATCTAATCCCCAAAACGGAAGGCTCTGTTCTCACACATCTCTGGCATTATTTAAAACTCCTAGCGAATCCTCTTGCATTGGAGGAAATGTTCTACCATGCATTTATAAAACTGCAGGATGATTTCAGTTTGCATTGTGCAAATTGACAGTCTACCTGCCTTATTCAGTGGTAACAAAAACTTTTGCTAGTTATCAGTCACAATAAGCTAAAGGAATAGTGCTAATTGCAATTGAGACTCAAAAGAACTTTGCTCTATTTCTCATCACAGCTGTGTCTGTGGATAAATCAGGTGCTAGCAGCATGTAGTAAGTGCTCCCAAATATCTGAATAGCTGATCCCAACATTCAAAACGCAGGAACTGTATGGGTTGTGATGGAAGCAGAAAAGGTCAAGTATTCTTCAGTACCAGGAATCCAAAGACAAACAGTGATTAGTACTGGATGTGCTCAGCAATGAATTAGAAGCAGCTTCAGTTCTGTACATGAAGAATAGCAATGGGCAAGAGATTTTCTGTGACTATGCTTCAAGTTGGTACAATCACAGTGATTAAGTCAGTTAAAAAGCCTTATTCCAAACCTACCTGAAAGTCATATTCTTCTAGAACTTGAGCACCAAGCTATTAGATTAAAAAGAAAAAAAAATTCATAGTGAAATTCATACTTTCTAGGAATTGCCAACTCTGTCCAAATTATGTGAAAAGAACCCCCGCAATACAGTTAAATCTGAATTTTCAGTATCAGGAAGCAATACAACTAAGTGTCACTGAACAATGCATTTAAAGTTTTAAGCAAAAAAGAATGTATACATATGGGCATTTATGGAAAAACTTTACAAATTTAGGAAAAAGACAAAAGAGGGCTTTGTTCGTTAGAAGATATCCCTGGGGATATCCTTTCCTTATACAATTAAAGCTAAACAACAACAAAAAAAAAAAACCAAAAGGCAAAACAGCTTTTACCAGTATAGTTACCAAAAATTAGATTCAAAGTTACTTTCAAAACTCTTCTCTAACCATAGCTGTTAAACACAAACATGCTAATTACTCAGTCCTAATTTTTCTCCACTTTGCAAAATACTATACTCCCAGTATAGTTACAGGCTTTAAAAAAAAAGTAAGGATTTTCTCATCATTTAATGTCAGTTAATAAACATGATTCCACTTTTCTAGGCCTTCATTGATTTTCATTTGTATTTCTTGTTAGGGCTGATATCCAGGTTTAAAATTTCAAGAGTATGTAAGTTCACAAAAGTAATCATTTTAGTAATTAGAACTAAATACAGCCACAAGCGGTAATTTTCAAGTTAAATTTTTGTAAAGTTGTTAGATCTTTAAGGGAACCAAGAGATTATGTAAGTCACCTCTTCTTTTCACAGATGAGAAAACCAAACCCAGAAAACCAGCCCTATGTCCTCACAAAGTGATGAGAACCTTGATCTATGTACTACCAGTGATATGCTTTATCCCATATCACATAATTCTGAAAGTTGTGTTTTCCATTATTCCAGTAAATAATTTCAAAATAATAAAAAATAAATTCCTCTCAAGATGACACATAATCTATATACATTACCTTTCCTAAATTAATGGTAATTAGTAAGGTAACCTTGAGTGTCTTAACCTCATCTTCATTTGTACAAAGTTTTAACTGGTCTTCATAGTTATTTGCAGTGATATTACTGACAGTTAATGAGTACTTAAAAATTTTTTTTTAATGTTTACTTTTATTTATTTATTTTGAGAAAGACGGAGCACAAATGGGGAAGGGGCCGAAAGAGAGACAAGACAGACAGACACAATCCGAAGCAGGCTCCACGCTCTGAGCGGTCAGAATTAAGCCTGACGTGGGCCTTGAGCTCACAGGCTGTGAGATCATGACCTGAGCCGAAGTCGGAGGCTTAACTGACAAGTCACCCAGGCGCCCCTACTGAGTACTTTACTGGGTCAAGAATCAAGCTTTATTATTTCATCTCATCACCCCACTCACACCATTTTTGAGGTGAGAAATATGAGGGTCAGAGAAGTTAAGTGACTTTCCCTGGGTCCAACAGTATTAAGTGGCTAGCAGGTCTGACTCTTAGGGCCCTAATCACTACAGCCCAGTGTAGTGCAGTTCCAAAACCACATTCAGGTTCAAAGTGGATGGAATTTGTTTTGCAGGTAAACACCTCCCAATCTGTGGACCTCTGCAACTGTGGGAGCTGCTGGCCATGCAAGAGTCATAGCTTCCAGAAAGACTTGTGGCTGCAGACTACCTTGCACCAGCTCTGATGTAACTCCTTCTTTGGGCCTCCTGTTCCACTTCCTAGCACACTGTGGTTACCTGTAAAACTACAAAAGCTTTTTATTTTGCCCTAAGCACAGAGATCTAAGGATTGACCAGTGGGAGCAATAATGAAGCAGAGAGCTCTGCACGGCTCTCTGGGCACAGACAGAAATCTTGTCCACAGGTTGGTTCCTTAGCCCCATGTACACTCTACTCTCCACCCATTTAGAGCTATTTGAACTATACTTGCAGTTCACTTATCAGCAGAGGGCCTGTGTCTGTTCCCCCTGCACCTCATGAAGTCTCCCTGTAAGCAAGCCCCTTTCACCTGTTTCACAGCTCTGCATTCTCCAGAACTTGGCATGGACCTCCCATTTCCCTGAAAACCCTCCCTACACCAGTGTCATTCCCAGATGACTAAGAGCTGCACAACCCTTGTCATCAGCAGACTGTTACCTTGTTAAACTCCTTTACACGCATCATCCCTCCTGGGTCCCTAGTACCTTGGAGCCTGGTTCACAGAAGTCACTCAGAGTGCTCTTGAAGGCATGGATGGTGGCGGTGTAAGGGGGGATGACAGCACTGGTAATGGACATTCACCCTGGCATGTTTACTACTCTAGCCTTTGGTTTTTCTGGAAAGAGTATGCAAAGACTAGACAAAAAGAGATTTCAAATGACCCCACTTCTGACAGGCCTGTCTTCCTACAGCCCATCGGCTTCCTGGGACCTTGCCTGAGGAGGCCAGGCAGCTGATATAAACCTTGTGATGATGTGCCCAGGACACAGTCAAGCCCTGTGATTGTAGCATTTCAGCATGTTTGTTCTCCTACGGGAGATGGTCTTGGATTATTCCCAAAGACAGCAATACATTGTGTGGCACCAAAATTTTCTCCCAACATTGCACCTATGAAATTTTCACATAACCTGAAAAATCCGACTCACTGTATAATAACGTACACTTTACAAACAACTCTTCGTAAACACCGTTGTTCAGTTAAGACGTGACTACATACACAATCACAGAGGAAAAACTGAAGAGGTTTAAAAGCGACAAATCTAATTCAGATACTGAGGAACTTTAAATCAGAGTTCAGCAGAATTCACAATACAGTATTGACTTCTGCAAAAAGCCACACTTATATTTAGTAGAATACCAGTAATTCGTTATTGCAAAGGGAGTAAAAACATATTGAAAACCATCTCACAGTGGAGATGAGGAGTATTCCAGATGGAGGAAACAGCACATTGAAAATAAAGACGGTGTCCTGAAAGGGGGAGCTAAGAGGGGAGCAGACCTGGTCACCAGGGGCTTCTGAGCTAGATTAAGGAGTCTGGACTTTATTCTGAGGATGAAGGAAAGTTCCGTGGACAGAAGTGTCAGGGTCATACCCTCACTGTAGAAGCCTCACTCTAACTACAGTGTAGGGAAAAGACAGGAAGACATGTCTAAAAGCAGGAGTGTGGTTAGGAAGGAGGCTTTGCAAGATCGAGATGAGGTGACAATAGTGTGACCCTGGATTAGCAGCCGTAGGGTGAATTCCAAGGCTAGCAGGGAACTGGCAACAGTACAACTGGAGACTGCTTGGATGCTGAGGATAAGAAAGCCAGAAGAATAAGAGCACAGCAATGAGGGAGATGATGGCAGGAGTTACCAACAGGCACCCAAAACAAGCAGGAGAACTGAGGGAGAGGATAGAGAAGCTGGGGGGCAGGGTGACAGGGATTCAGTGTGGACACAGGGCTATAGCACCTGCCAGAGCTGCACCTTCTAGAGAAACTATCCCAGAGGCAGTAGGATGCAGGGTTCTGTCAACGAAGCCAAGACATTTCAGGGACCAAAATCAATAAGAATGAGTCAGCAAAGATATAGTTAATAATCTCCTGATATATCCTTTCTCTCTAGTTAATGTCTTTCTTTTAATCTTGAAATGTGGCTATTTAGGAGTTTAGGCCCTTAGTGCAAGAAAAAGATCTGGAATAAAGAAATGTATCTAGGAACTTCCAAATATCTGAGAATTTAGTATGTGATAAAGGGAATACTTTTAATCAATAAACAGTGCTGGGACACCTAGTTAGTCATTTGGAGACAATGAAGTTAGACCCTGTACCATTCCTTACAACTTCAGATGGATCAGAAGTTAAAGTTTTTTTTTTTTTTTTAAATACATAAAAATATTAGAAAATGCTGGTGAATTTGTATAACTTTACAATAGGGAATAGTAAGAACCATTACTTATACAGTGTTTACTGTGCACCAAGCACTCACTGTCTGAAGAGCTATACAAATACTCAGTCCTCATTATAACTATGAAATGGTATCTTCATCTTACAGTTAAGAAAAGTGAAATGCAAAGAAGGTAAGTAACTGCCCAGTTACACTACCTGGCAGTGGTGACACTCTGACTATAATTCATGCATCTGCACTCTTCAGTACTACACAGCACTGCATCTCTAGAAGGCCATGCTATAAGACCTAAATGCAAAAATAATGAAAAGAAAAAACTGAAATCTGAAAAGACAAACTTTCTTTGTGGAAAAACACTCTTAACTGAAATTCATAACACCAAAGTGGAGGAAAACAATTGCAATACATGTCAGAGCTATTCTAACATACAAAGGGTGATCACAAACCAACAGGAAAAAATAAACAGTTCTTACCCATGTATGAAAGAAAATATACCAAAGAAATATGAAACTGTTAATAAATATGACAACTTGTCCAATAAATTATTATGACAGCTTGTCCATAATAAATATGGCAAGTTGTACAATGATGTTAAAAAGCTAAAAAATGCAAATTAAAATAAGAAACCATCTTTCATCCAGACTGGCAAAAAATGAAAGATGGATGATGTCCAATGATAGCCAAAATGTGGGGCCACGGGCACTCTCACATACTGTGAAATAAACAGAAATAAATATAAACTGGTACAATGTTTGATGATGCAATTCAGCTATACAATCAAATTTTAAATATCCATGTCCTTTGACTCAGCAATTCCACTTCTGAATATTTATTTTATAGAAATAAATTCTCTAATACATAAAAATGCATATACGATGGCAGTCACTAAAGGTTAATATAACAATCCAAACACAAACAATATAAATGTCTAAAAACAGGAAACTGAGAAAAAAATAGAAAACTGGCTAATGAGACATTCATATAACAGAATATTATTCAGTCATTAAAAAGACAGCTCAGGGACGCCTGGGTGGCTCAGTCAGTTAAGTGACTGACTTTGGCTCAGGTCATGATCTCTCGGTTAGTGGGTTTGAGCCCTACATTGGGCTCTGTGCTGACAGCTTAGACCCTGCAGCCTGCTTCAGATTCTGTGTCTCCCTCTCTCTCTCTCTGCCCCTTCCCCGCTTACACTTGGTTTCTCTCAAAAATAAACATTAAAAAAAACAAAAAAGATAGCTCCATGTTTATCAACACAACTAACAAAATACTGTCAAGAAAAAGGCAAATTTATGGGGCGCCTGGGTGGCTCAGTCGGTTAAGCGTCTAACTTCAGCTTGGGTCATGATCTCACAGCTTGTGAGTTCAAGCCTCACGTCAGGCTCTGTGGTGACAGCTCAGAGCCTGGAGCCTGCTTTGAATTCTATGTCTCCCTCTCTCTCTGCCCCTGCCCTGTTCACACCCTCTCAAAAATGAATGCTAAAAAGAAATCTAAAAAAAAGAAAAAAGAAAATTTTGTAGTCTCCAGTGTACAGTCCTTTTTGTAAAATGATAAAGATACAAATTAAAAAAATAATTGTTCTATTGCTTTCAAAAGGGCTGTCCAATCATTTTAATAATGAAGTTTAATTCTATAAGTCCTGAATCCCAAAAACATTATTAGGACCTCATAAAACAGCATGGAGATGCCATTGTATCAGAAGATTGAAACATATTTTCATAATTCAAAATAAATTTAGATTAAAAAACCTAAAACTTTTTCAGGAATATTAATATCTACATTAGTCTGTCACATCTTTTATAAAATCTAAGTTTCAATTAAAATTATCTTATTTACTACCCAAGCAGAATTTAAGAATATTAATAGAAATCCAGAAGATAAAGAGATGCAGCCAATTAACCTCGAAGGAGAAAAAAGGAAGAAATGTGAATGTCTGTTTCAAAACACTTACCACCTTAAAGCATACAGACTTTTCCAAGTAATTAAACCAAAAACCTTGCAGTCATTAAGTAACTTGATCAGTGTTAAAAAGTCAGAGCTTACTGCTTCACTCTTCACAGTCTAACTAGGAGAAAGGTCAGGATATATCCCTAGTGGTAGTGATTAAGAAGTATCTTAAAGAAACTGCAGGGTAGAATATGATTCAAGCCAACAAATAGAACAAAAAAGATTTTCCCACAGAGACAATCCACACGACATTTCTAATGAGTGGCATCCAATTTTACAGAATTCTAACGGACTCTTCAATTATTTAGTACCATCAGGGCTATGTAACTACCTATTCTAGATAATTTAGAAGCTTACCACTTTAAGGATCAAAATACTTGCTACAACTATCTTGAATGAAAATCTTAATATATTATAAACATTCTAATTTCCGTTCACTGAATAGAAAGAAACACCACAACTTTGTTATGATGAGCCACACTCGCCATTATAAAAAACAATCTTCTTCATAGTCATTCTACAAATAAGGAAATTGGTGCTCAAGAAGTAATGTGGAAAGTTTTGTCATTCAAAAAATTCATAATCTGAGAAGCTATCCAGGTATGTGGAACAGAATGTTCCCACACCAGGTGTCCCCAACAGCAATGCTGTGACATCCTCCTCTCCCTCCCTCTCTCCTCTCTGGCTGTCAAATCTCTTTGCCAGTATTGCTGCCATCAGGGAACCTGTCCCTCATACTCCTAGTCCTTCTAATTGGCGGCTTTTGATTGCTGTGTTTTAGGGACACCAAATGGACAAGAAAACAAGAATATCTTAAGTAAGTGTCTGTGAATCCTGAGACAATGCCCTTAGAACTCTCATTAAGTGTAAAATCAAAGAACTTCAAAGGATAGATTTTGTTACAGGCTCTTTGGCGGCTGAGAGCCTTTTTTCCCTACATCTTAGTGCTAAACCATGTTCTAGATAAGGGAGGCTGCTGGGTTTAGTTACCATCAGTAAACTTTAAAATGTTTTCTTTCTGTTACGTGGGCTCTTGGTTCCTGAAATCTCATACAGTATTTGCCTAGCAAATCTCTTTAGTGCAAATGTGAACTTCTATTTATTACAAGTTGAATTACTATCAAAAACAGTTTAATAAATTTTACATGAAGTAGGGTTATATTGTGACAAGAATCCTGGAAATGGTATTTTAAGTTTACATTACATTACTAGTTTGTGAAAAAGGAACAATTACATTAATGCATAACATCTTTATGAGTATATTTATTCATATGAATACATTGGGACAAGAACCTTAAAACGATATCTTAAGTTTACATAACATTTTGAGAACTTGAAAAAAAAGGAATCATTATATTAATGCGTGGCACCTTTATGTGTATATTTATTCATATATACATAAATATGCATACACACACATTTTCAGTACCCTAGTAAGTGCAAAAGAATTACATACACACAGTAAGCTCTTCTTACCTACAAGAGATTATCATGCAGTAGAGCAGTCTCCTCTTATCCACTAGGAACACATTCCAAGACCCCCAGTGGATGTCTAAAACCAGAGATAGTACTGAACCCTACATAAATTATGTTTTTTCTAAATTTATAAATTAGGCACTGTAAGAGTAACAGTAACTAATAGAATAGAACAATTATTACAATATAATTTTATAAAAGTTATGTGAACGTGGTCACTTTCTCTCCAAGTCTTATTGTACTGTACTCACCCTTCTTGTGATGATGTAACATGATAAAATGCCCATCTGATGAGATGAAGTGAGGTGAATGATGTAGACTTGGCGACGTAGTGTTAAGCTACTACTGAACTTTTTTTAAAAAATTTTTTAACGTTTTTATTTAGTTTTGAGAGAGGGAACATGAGTGAGGGGTGGAAGGAGGAAGAGAGAGTGAGAGAGAGAGACAGAGACAGACACACAGACACAGAATGTGAAGCAGGCTCCAGGCTCTGAGCTGTCAGCACAGAGCCCAATGCGGGACTTGAACGCATGAACCGTGAGATCATAACCTGAGCCAAGGTTGGATGCTTAACCCACTGACTGAACCATCCAGGGCCCCCCCCCCACCCTTTTTAAATTTTTTTTTAATGTTTTTCTTTATTTTTGAGAGAAAGAGAGAGAGAGACAGAGCATGAGTGGGGAAGGGGTAGCACTACTGAACTTGTGATGACAGTGTCAGAAGGAGGAAGGAGGATCATCAGACTGCGGCCAGCCGACTGAAACCTTGGAAAGTGAAACCATGGGAAAGGGGGTAAGGGACTACTATATAGCTATTTCCCCCATGCCACATTAAGCTGTCCTACCTCAGTCAAGGCACTTGGCATGTCTAATAGTCCATATACCTCCCAATGAATCTATCACAAACTGAGAACTTGGAAATAACATAACAATCATCTAGGCTTTTGCTGTTTATTCGTGTCTCAGCTAGGTCCAAGGGTACTGTGACCAAAGGCGACAAACAGATGATCCACTAGGTTAAACTTGCCATTATTATCCTTACTCATTTATTCCACAAATATTTACTCTGGGGGTCTACTCTGGGCCAGGCATTTGCTAGGTGCCGGGTCCCCATCCAGGCACAGGCACTGCCCACAAAGGTCTTATAATCTTCTGGAGAAGGCAGCAATTCATCAAATGAGATAACAAATGTAAAATCACAACATTGACAGTAGAGAGACACTGTGCTAGAAGCCAGTCTGAGAGACCAGGGAAGAAAAGCTTCCCCGAGGAAGTATCATTGAGCTAAGGTTTGAACAAGGAAGTACTGACATGGGACTGGGGAAGAGTGTTCCCGGCAGAGGGAGCATGCAGTACATGCCAAAGCCCTATGGCGAGAGGTGGAATGCTGAGTTTGAGGAAATGAAAGAAGGCAAGCCAGCAAAGAACAAGGGCAAGTGTGATCTGAGACAGCCTGGAGAGGCGCAGGGCCAGACAGGGCAGGGACTGGGTAGAGCATGTTAAGGATTCTCTGTTTTTAACCAAATAGAAAGCTTCTGAGAGTTTTCATATTTAATCTTACTTACTTTTCTAGAGGAAAATTGTTATAATCAGATTAACATTTTAAAGTCATCACTCTGTGGGCACCTGGCTGGCTCAGTCAGTTAAGGGCGTGAGTCTTGATCTCAGCCAGTCTTGATCTCAAGGTCCTGAGTTCAAGCTCTGCATTGGGCTCCACACTGGGCACGGAGCCTACTTAAATAAAATAAAATAAAATAAAATAAAATAAAATAAAATTAAATTAAAATAAAAATAAAAATAAAAATAAAATAAAACAATCACTCTGGCCATATAATAAGGAGAACAGATTAGAAGGGAGAAAGCAGGATACAGGGGCAAGTCAGGAAGCTACTACATTAGTCTAAATAAGGGATCATGGAAGCCTGGCTTAAGGATGTGGTAACAGTCAAATCCTCAGCCTCTGATGGTGGACTATACACAAGGAGCTGTCAAGGGTAACTCCTAGGTTCTGGTTCTGCCATTCCATAAGCCGAGAACGTATTAGTAGAACAAGGTATAGGGAAAGTCCTGAATTTGATTTTAGATATCTGAGTATGGCTCTGTTACACAGACAGTTAGATGTTAAGTCTGGAGTTCAGGAGAGGTCATGGTTAGGAAATTCGGCAATCATTTGTGAACGGTCAATAATTGATCTCAAGGCATTAATGAGGGTAGGGATGGAGAAGACAAAATGAGAGAAGCCCTAGGATCAACCTGAAGATCTTCTAATATTAATGTTCAAGAGAGTGATGATGGGCCACCAAGCAAGAACTGTCAGGGTGAAGAAGATAATCAGGAGGATTACCCATCAGTCCAAATAACTAGCCACTTGAAATATCAGAAACTCAATTTTCTCACTATTTGATACTTTGAGCATGGCTCTAATTACTTTGCAACTACACTGAGCTATTAAACTAATTACTTTGTTATACATAATATGAAATCAATCAATATGGTCAGTGATTGCTAAACACCAACTATTGCTACTAAATATCAAGCCTAAGAAACAGTTCTTGACTTCAAAACTTGCCTTAAGCTAGACCATGATTAAAATCACATCAAAGTAAATTATTGTAATCTTCAGATACACTAATTTAAAAATAACCACTTTGAGAAAATTAATCCATCCTAACATTTATGGGCACCTAACATTCATGGGTAGCAGACACGAGTCTAGGTACTGGGCAATGGTATAAATAATAAGACAGAATTCCGCATTTGTTAACAACTGATATTTACTATTCAGAATGCTGTTAGACCAGTTTGAAGGTTATTTGATAATATATCAGTTAAATGACTTATTTAGGCAACAACAAAAAAGTAATGATCACGTCTATTTGTCAAGAGTAAAGTCTCCACCCAGTGTCTACTCTCTCCTTACTCCACATACACTCAATATATTTCATGTGATAAACTTAGTTAATGCACTAACTACAGCACTGTGGAAGCTCCAGGGACTTCCTCCATTCTTCAAGAGGTCTGATGGCCTCATTAATGATTTCCAGGTGACAGACTGTACTCTCAGAAATATATGCTTGGTGGTTATTAAGAACTTAACAGTTCTTGGCACTCTATGACATGTCAATCTATTAAACTAAACTAACCAGACTGGTATTCCAAAGGACTCCGTCACTAATAAAACTCCCTTCCATACCAAACATACCTAAACCAACTGTGATATGCCATAGAGTATATAAAGACAAGGATATTTTCTTGATTATCTTATGCCATAGAGCATAATTTACATTTCCCAATATTGTTTTCTTAACTAGCAGAGTTGCTGTTACTAATAATTAAGACTAAAGTTTAAAAGCACCATTGGCATATATTGAGTTTCTTGTTCCCCATACCTCCATTTTCTCTTTCAAGAAAAAAAAATCACATCTGAACTTGCAGTTCTGTATATATTCCTCTTAAGAGTATAGCCAGAAACAGTTTGAAACTCATCTGTATCTAGATTTCCTTTTTCCATTACTGTAGAAATGGAAAAACTACAGCATATACCTGTCCTAAGAAAGGGGAAAAAGACCAAATGCCCTGCAGAAAGTAAAACAAAGCTACCACCCTTAACTACTAATCTGGAAGGCCAACTAATTCCTGAGAAAGTTAGGGAGGTACCATCATATTCACTGCATGAATAGTGTGGAATGCTGTGGATGAGATTCAGAACACTAATTTTTAATCTGGGTGTCTCTCTGAATTCACATCTCTCTTAAAGCACTTAACATGGTACTGCTAACACATGCATACTAGAACCCACCAAGAGAAACTGAGACCATGCATTAACGATCTTTTTCTCTAATACAAAGACTATCATCTTGTAGAGATTCTTACATGTTGGATGAATGAAATAAAAAAAGAAGAACAACAAAGGAGCAAGGTCCAGCTAAACAGGAAGTTTCTCTCCATGTATGATGATTTAGATAAATGAGTGATTTTAATTTCAGCTTCACTTCCCTCCACTTCCGATTTAATACAGCACAAATCAAGAAATCTAAGAAACACTCAACATGAATCAATTATTTTTCGTGCCTAACACAATAAGGTGATCTAGTACAGTCTACTTGTATTACATATACAAGGCCAGGTTACAGAAAACTATGCAGTATATACATATAAAGAGACAAATACATTGGCAATGGCACTCAGTGGAGACCTATTATGTTTACTATGACTCCTGCAGAGTAACTTCCTCCTTAAAAATTATCAATTAATTTAATTATTAATTTGAAAAAATAAAAGCAGCATAGATGGTAGAAAGAAATGAACTGTGGAGTCAGACTGACGGAGCTCTGTCTTCTAGTTATGGGATCAAAGGGCTTTAGCATTACCTATAAGTTTCCACCTCTTGAAAACAGAAATTACAAAGCCTTGGAGGGCTGTAACTTGTCTGACCCGCAGAAGGGAAGAAAGGTGACTACATAAAATGAATCCAAACATATCTGTATGCTCAATGAACATGTTTTAGCCATAGCTAAAATCCTCTTACATATCACCTGACTAATCTCACTGTTTTGCCACAAACCATTTACTTTAATTCTGTTCCTGATTACTTCTTTCATGTTAAAAATGTTCTTCAATTATTTGTTAGAGACAATGTGGATCTATTCCTAATACTGAACATTTGCTTACATTTATCTTCTACCCATTCACATTTTTAAGTAGCTCTAACTTTTGACTTAGGATATAAAAAGAGGCCAGGATTGAGGAAAACCACCAAGTCTAAGGACTATACTTGGTATCTGATATAATCAAAACATTACCAAGGTTAGAGGTGCAATATAGTATAGTTCGTAAGCAGCCTCTGGAGACTATTACTTTTCCATACCACATTTTTCTACTGCCTTTATAGAGAAAGACCCCTCAACCCAAGAAAATGGGTTACAAATGCAAATCATGCTTTCTAACTCAGAGCACTTCTGAATGCCTCATATTTTCCCTCAGGGGAATCCATTCACCATTAACTGCCTTGCCACCCCATTATTTCTTCTTCTGGAATGTTCACAGCCAGTGTCAAGGACTGATGAGCAGACAGCCTAGGCAAGCTGTAGCTGGTTATTTTGCACTCGATGAAAACAAAGAACACTCCTTTCTTTCTATATTTTGAAATCTTCAAGTCAGTAAGTCAATGACCATTTTTCTAAGACAAGCAACATAGACTTGAGGCACTATGAGGAGGTGAAACAGTACCAATGAACAGGGCTACTTCCTGGTTTTTGTATCTAACAAAATGGAGTTATTAAAGAGTATTGGAAATCATACATTAAGGAATGTTGGTTAACCAGTTACCCCTGCCAAAATCAGATATGAAAAGAAAACAAAAGTTGGCAGCAACTATAACTGATATTTTTCTTTCAGAATTATATTTAATAAGGATAATCTTTGAAGAATGCATTAATTTTCTTACTTGATTTAATAGAGAGTTTGGAGATAATTCATAACTACAAAACTTACAAATTCACCTATGTTAACTTCTGTAACTCCCTCTACTGTTTTGTAAAATTGTCAACTTAATTTTTTAAAACTTATTTTTAGGTAATAATGTTCCTGTATCTCCTCTAGTAAAAAAAATCACTAAATTATATTTTTAACCCAGTAGCTTCTAAACGGAAGTGAAAGCTGAGGGCTATATGAGGATATAAAAGCAGCCTATGTAATAGCTTTAGTTTTAACAAAAACTAACATTAACAAGTACAGCATATCTTGTTCTTTCATGGGGCCAGCAAATTGATAGTTAGGGTTTTTTCAGTTACAAAAATAGGATAGAGTAATTATAACTACCAAACTCACAACAGCCTGTTCAATGGAGGATAACACTGCAATTTTTCTTCAAAGACAATAAATAGGAAGAAAAAGTTCCTAATTCTGTAATGTAAGTTAAAATCCCAAACCTTTGGGTGCCACTTTCAGGCACAAAACTTTCATGGTTTCAATTATTACCCTAAAGGAGAGGGTCAGACTTAAACTTTTCTATTTTTAATATGAGTATAACTTACATAATTTATACTGCACAAATATATTTTCTACATTTTCAGTTTCTACATCCAAAGGTCAAAAACCTGAAGGAAATTCTGAAATTAAAAATCATAGGATTCTCTTTAAAACATACAATAGGTCTTTAGACAGAAGGGGTCTCCAGACCCTTACTACTACTAAAACATAAAAATATTTCAAAATCTCAAGGCTAAATTTTCCTCCAGAAAGTACAAATGAAACCGTCAAAAAAGTAAAATGTAGAGTTCAATGAACTCTTTATACTCAAAGTATTTATACCAACAAATGCAAATGAATTTCAATCCCACTGACAAGGAAATTGAAAGGAAAAATCACTATATTTCAAAAGTTTAGGGAATCAACATTTTAGTATAAATGAAATTTGCAGGGATGACTTAGGGTGAACAAACAGCATTCTGGCTAGTGAAATTCATTTTTAAAAAGTGATTATGCTGATTAGCCCATTATTTCACACATTGCACAATTATAATCCACTCCTGAAACAAAGAGGGGAAAAATACCTACGTTATGAAATGCAAAAATTAAGCATAAATTACCATTTCTGAATTCTACCTGCCTCCATCTTAGTCCTCTTATTTTGTGTGGAGACAACACTAAACAACTTCTACACATTATTTTTTACAGTGGTTGCTCTTCTATATTCATAGCTCTTTAATGACTAGAATGTTGGTACTAAATTATTTACTGTATTCAAAAGTTGCTTTTGTCAGAACAGATAAAATTAACTTCTCAAATTTAAGGTTTAATATTTTTATCTGGAGCTCATTTGTAGTATCAACTGCCTTCAAAGAATTATCCTACTGAGTTTTTACTCCAATCTGCAGGGAAGCAGCAAAGTGTAGAGGAACTTAACTCTCGTAAAACTAAGCTATATTTACAAGTGCACGCAGAAAACTATCACAGCCATCTCCTTTCCTTTCAAGATTGCCATGGCACAGTGTTGACCATAATTTTTAGGGTAATTTGGGGGGGGGGGCGCGACTTCCTGGTAATAAATGAACTGTGGCTTTAAATAAATAATCAAGCTCAAAAAAGTGCCAAAGAACTTTAGATAACCGAAACCAAGGATTCCTACTGTCAGATTCGTCTCACAAGGAAAAAAATCTAAGACAGTCTTTAAAATACTCAGAATAAAGGTCAGGAAACTCTACAGGGCAATGGGTATCACAAAAACATTTCCAGCAACTCAAAATACTCATCAAGACTGTGCTGTGCAAACACTAGTCAGATTTTCTAAAAACATGGATTACGGCTGTCACACTTAAAAGAATTTCCTTTAACATAAAGATTTCCAGTAGCCAAAGAAAGGGTCAGGCCAAGAACGTCTAGTCTGTTACCTTACACATACCGTAATGCATTGGCACTACAGGGCTATGTGAGCCGAAGCCCACCGCACTGTGACCCCTGGAATCCCTCAGTCAGGCGGGCGGCCCGCGCAGCTGCACCGAGCAGGAAGCACCGCACCCGAGCCGCGGTCCCCAGCCACGCCAGAGAGGCTGCGGGGAGCAGTCACCACTGCTTTGAAACTGAATGGCTGACACATCCGGTCCTGGCTCTTACACCACTCCGCCAAATGCAAACTTCAAAGGCCAATTTCAAACTGCAAACAGAAGTCACTCAAGTCTCAGTGGCGCTGTCCGCATTCCCAAGAACATGTGGAGCCCCTTGAGGGACGCAATGAGAAAAACCAACTCCAAAAATATTACGAGTCCCCGAGTGTGCAGTCTGCCCGCCCACAACGCTTTGACAGGCGTTACAGCGCCTTCCACCAGGAGCCCCTGTGGTCGTTCTGCCTCCGTCCGGGCCGGGCCCCGGGTACCTGCTAAGGGTCTCTGCCTGTCAAGGCCGGGAGGACCTCACCGCGTTCTCCTCCGTCCCGGGCCCCCCACCCAGCCTCGGGCTGGGCTTCCCACCCACCCCGCCCCTTTTTTTGACCACCGCTTGTTTGCAGGCTCTGGCCTCACCCCAGAGATCCCGGGACTCTCGTCTGGGGGCGCCGCCAACAGGCTTCTGCCCGCCCCCCAGCCCAGCCCCGAGGGCAACACCAGGGTCCCACGCCGGGGGTCCTCCAAGAGTCCCGATTCCGGAGCCCCACAAAGCCAGCCCGGGGCCCCACACCTTATCTCAACGGGTCCCTGCAGCGCGGCTCGCACGCCTGTCACATGTCTACAAACAATAACAAACTCTCCGGCACGTCCCCGCCCCGGGCCCCCGTTTCGTCCCGCAGGCCAGGTCCGGGGCGCCGCCCGACGCCGGAGGGGTCAAAGGGGGTGCCCGAGGGCTCAGATCCCGGCGAGCGGCGCGCAGCTTAGCGGCGCTGAGCGCCGGGACGCAGTGCGCGGTGTCCGGGGTTCATTCATTGCCCTCGCCCGTCCCCCAAGTCCCCGCCGCATCCCCGGCCGCGCAGCTCACCCGGCTGGGGCCGCTGCAGGAGGCGGCTCGGCGGCGGTCGTCCGCTTCTCCCCGGACTCGGCCCCCGCGGGGCTCGGAGCGCCGCTGTCCGGTGCGGCCGCGGGCTCCGGAGGGTGGGCGCCGCCACGGCTCGCGGCTCCGTGGGGTTGCGGCACGGCCACAGGCTGGAAACCGCTCCCGCCCGCCGCTGCGTCCGAGGGCTCCGGCGACGGGGAAGTGGAGGAGGACGGCGGTGAGGCGGCGAGGAAGAGCGGCGGCTCCGGCAGCTGGTCCAGCTCCACACTCCGCACTTTGCGCAGCTGCCGCCGCCGCCAGTCAGCCCGCTCGCGGCCCCCGCTGCCCGCCTCCCGAAGTAGCCCCGCGGCTGCTGCGGGCGCGCTGCTAGCCTTGAGAGCACCTCCACCACCACCCGCCTCGGGGCTCGCCGCCCGGGCGCCCGGGAATCCCGACGACGAGGCGCGATTCCCCGCCGCCGCCGCCATTTTCTCTCGCGGGCTACATTCGCTCGGCCCCTGCGAGGGAGGGAGGGGGCGGGGAGAGTGCAGGGGGCGGGCAGACCGGCGGGCGCTGCGCCGCTAGCGTAGGGCCGCCTGCGCCAACTGCGTGAGCACGGCCCGCCGGGTGCTTGGCCTGGACGGTCTGGCAGGCTCACCGGGCACAGCCAGGGAAGGGGGAGGGTACGGCATGGAGCAGGTGGAAGGAATAGGCTGTGCGCCCGGCGTCCCGCGCTGGCCTGCGAAGTGGGCTGGAACGTAGCCGTCTCGAAGGTGCCCTGAGCTTTGCGTGCTGCACCCAACCCCCGCCCCTGCCCGAGCCGCCAGGTATTACCGGGCTGCACCGGCGAGAGGAGGAGCCTCCGTGGCGGCAGCGCGCAGCTTCCTTTCCGCCGCAATCTCGGCCTGGCTCGGTGGGAGGTCGGCCAACGGGAGTTTCAATTCGAACTTAGGTGTGTGGTGCGTTGAAGGGAATGCCGGCGAGACAGTTTGCGGTTTGTCATTCTCGCTGCCCTTTGCAGTGGTCGTCGGGGAACCCGGGCGAGGACCAACCCCCTCCCCCACCCCGCGCGGGACGCGCAGGTGGCGGCCAGGGTTCTCGGCTTGATGGAAAGCGAAAGAAACTCAATTTTCAGCAGACGTGCAGCCGCGGACCAAAAAGAATAAGTTTTTTTTTTTTTTTTAATGTTTTTCTCTTCCATTGTCCTCCTCCCCCACCCTCCGCAACACGAACTACAAATAAAACTTCAGCGTTTCCTGGAATATCTTGTTCACGACCTGACATCACCGATTTGGGATACCCCTCTCACCTAGAGAGAGACACGGAGGGCGGGTGTCCCCTTATACATCTTTATTTTTTCTTCCGCTGTTTTGGGGAAGGGCAGCGGTTTACGGGACCACATAGAGCGCGTTTGGGGAAGGAAGCTAGGCTGTGCAGGAAAGTGCTCGATAATATCATCCTCGGCCAGTCCCTCCTTCTCCCCCCCCCCCCCCCCCCCCCCCCCCGGCCCTGCCCCGCCCCGCCTCTAAATCCGATGCCTCTAGCCGCACGTCCTTCCAAGGAGGGTCTGGCCATGGTCTGGGTTCCCTCCGCCCCGACCCCTGTAGTCCCCAAGTTGCCTAACTTGGAGTTCCGAACCCTTCCAGTCCCTGGGGCAGTCTCGGCGATAAGGTGCCTCGGAATGGAAGAAGTACCATTTACATGTTAATGATTTTCGACCTTTCTTCTGGCGAGTAGATCTTCTGTGTGGCGTTTATTTCTCCCCTCCTTTTCCTCGAGCATGTTTGTCTGTGAGGGGAAACGTCCCACAACCCGGGACCTGCACCCGTATATTTATTTTGTGAAACGTTAATTAAAACATAGCGTGGGGGGATGGGAGGGAGAGGGTTCCTCTCTAACACAAAGTAGAGCGCTGTCTTGTCAGTCTTCATAGAATTAGAAGTCTGAACTGTCTACAAAACAATTCATTTGACTTCTCCAAACTAGAAAAAATGAAAGCCCCATTCCCGAGTATAAACGTTAACTTAGGAATGTGGTGATATTGGAGGGATTTTTAAAATGGCAGTGTAAATTAGCTCAGTTTTGAATACTACTGCAACATCTGCCATAGAATGGTTTTAGATAGTTACATTCAACGGTACAAATTTTGAAAGTTTAGATAAATCTGTTAAAATTTAAAGTCTACATTTAGGCTATAATTATATGCTCTTTTATTTATTTTTTTTTTTTAAATTTTTTTTTTTTCCAACGTTTTTTATTTTATTTTTGGGACAGAGAGAGACAGAGCATGAACGGGGGAGGGGCAGAGAGAGAGGGAGACACAGAATCGGAAACAGGCTCCAGGCTCCGAGCCATCAGCCCAGAGCCTGACGCGGGGCTCGAACTCACGGACCGCGAGATCGTGACCTGGCTGAAGTCGGACGCTTAACCGACTGCGCCACCCAGGCGCCCCAATTATATGCTCTTTTAATGGTAGCCAGGTGTATCATCCAAACTAAACACTAGTTGTTTCCCAGATCTTCCCAGATTGCCACACCCACCAAATCCCAAATTGAAAGGATAAACTATCCTCTTTCCTATTTAGACAGAAAAACCTTAAAATTGTGTACACACACACACACACACACAGAGAGAGTTACCTGTAATTAGCCTTTCAAAATCGTTCCAATTTTAAAGTTTGGCCATAGTAGCAAAGTACAAGAGGATTCCAGTAAAACTCTTTATTTGTAGCAAATGCAACACTATAAACTAGCCCCACTTCTCTGACCTCGTCCATTCACCACACACCACCACCGAGAAACCCAAGTACTGGTCTTTTGCCTAGTTTTTGGTGCTTTGAGGAATTTTGCCCTTGATCTTTTATGTAAATATTTGGGTTGTCATTATGCACTGACAAATAGATTTTTTTTTTTTTTTTTTAGAGGAGGGGAGGAGAGAGAAATAAGCAAAGGACATGCTTGACTGCAAAGGATGTTCTTTGTCTGCAATATGTTAATACAAAGTCTTCTTTAAGGACAATTTAACCCATGGGATTGCTACTGTAGTTTCTCAATCTTAAACATGGTAGGACTCTAGCTCTGGTTTTGGTACTGTTGGATCCTGATGTTGAAGTGCCTTAATTTGATTTCTTTAATGACATAAAGGAGTCTGTGTCTCTTCGAAGGTTGCTTGTGCATTGAAAACTTCAGGTACTATTTCCAAGTCCTTTAGTTCTATGCTTTCCCAGATAGAAGTATTGCAATGATTTCACTCATCCCATGACAACTTTGGTAACCTTTATCACACTTTGGTTGCTACACACATTCATTTGGAGAATCTAGCTTAATATTGGTGTGTTTCTTGATTGTGCGTAAATATCACTGACATCAGAATGAGCTGATTTAGTATGCATTGGCAGAAATATTTCAGCCTGTATGTCATTCATCACATATTTATTGAGCACCTAGTATCTACTATGCATATGCAGGGAGTTTTCCTCTTCTCTGGAGATATTGTTTGTTATTTTTCTTATTTACAAAATTAAAAAATTCCCATCTGCAAATATTTTTATTAGTTATTTTTCAGGCTGACTCTGAGAGAATTTTCAGATCTGTGTGTGTGTTTCCATACTTTTTTTGTAAGATTTATTTTTATGTAGACATAAAGAGCAGGAATATAATGTGCAACATAGAACGAAAAGCTTGTATTCTATGAGGTTTATATATATTTATATATTTAGTATAGAGTACTTTCAGGAGAGCTGGGCTAGAATTTGGTTTCTCCATGTTCTTTCCAGATACCATACTTCCCAGTTGTTTCCAGATGTTCCAAGTCAGGAAATCTTGTCATTTATGGGATAACTGGCCCCCTAAAAGGGCATTTTCAAAGGGATGCCAGAGCACAATGAATGCCCATGGTGCCTGTATGCTTCTCCTTCCAGGTGAGTTGTGGGCCCGAAGAAAATCTGTCATACTTGTTCCCAAACCTGATTATAGTGTTATAAGTGTCCTTATGAAATTTAAATACTATCAAATTGATTGTTAATAAAACATGGGTATGCAAATGCAAAAGGAACGTTGTTCCAATGAAAACTAAGTTAAATGCTTTGGAAAATGCAAGCAGGTAAGACCCTGAAAAAAGTCTTTATGAAATTAGTAGTGGATGTGTTAACTGTAAAAGATTGGAAAAGCAGGTATCTATCAGTTCTCACTTGGCTTTAAAAAAGTAAAAGTGAAAATTGTAGGCAGTGAGATAAGTGACATAGATACATGGAACTCTAAATAGTGAACCCACACTCAACAAACCAGGGCCCCACAGCCACGTACTGGTTAAGAAATCCCAAATCATACAAAACAAAATACTGTTATTTATGTTTAAGCTAAAATAAGATATTTAAGGGGTGCCTGGGTGGCTTAGTTAAGCATTTGACTCTTCAGGTCATGATCTTATGGTTTGTGAGTTCAAGTTCGGCATTGAGCTCTCTGCCGGCAGGGTGGAACCTGCTTGGGATTCTCTTTTTCCCTCTCTCTCTGCCTCTCCCCAGCTCTCTCTCTCTCTCTCTCAAAATAAATAAATAAACTTTAAACAGTAAGATATTAAGATATATGTATCTTATAAAGATAAACATACATTTTTATGATTCCTTTTTATTAACCAGCCATCTAAATATTTTACATATATTTGCATGTACTTAAAATCAGACACTAAATTTTGTAGTAATAATGAAAAACAGATAATTTGGGTTTTCCTATTTAAAAATAAAACTACAACTTATGAAACTGATCTATCTCACAGTTAGGAAAGTTATACTACATTTGCAACATCACTGATTCTTTGAATTCTTTGAATGAGTTATATTGGTTATTGTTTTTGATGTATGATGAGATATTCTTTTTTCATTTGACCTTTGTGGTTTATTTATGACTATTAGTTTTGCAAAAAATATTTGAAGACTTCATACATTTTCTCAAGGTCCTCCTGTAATATTCAGTTGCTTTCTTTGAATTGTTGTCCCTGTTCCTTTTCTCTTCCTTTGTGGTCTGCTGGTTCAACTCTGCTGAATCCTACACTGGTAAGGCTTTACATGTGAGCTAAGAAGTTCACTGCTACTTCCGATGGGTTAGTTAACTTCTGCATCTTTTGCAACATTTGCACCTTCACTTTGCAATTGATTTGCATTATTTTGGGACGAAAACTGCTAAATAGGTATACAAAATTGATATCTACTAGAGCAGTGCTGTCTAATAAAATATAACGCAAGCCACAAATGCCAAGTCATATATGTAACTTAAAATTTTCTAGTAGCCACATTAAAAAAAAAAACTAAAAAGAAACAAGTGAAATTAATTACAATAATGTGTTATTTTACGTAATATATATAAGGTGTTACTCTTTCAATATTTAACCAATACATAGAATATTACTAATGATAACTTTTACCATTTGTTTTTGTACTAGATTTTTCAAATCTGATGTGTATTTTATACTTCAGAACATCTTAAACATCATTTTGGACTAGCTATAATTCAAGTGCTCAAAAGGCCCGTGTAGCTAGTGGCTAGTGCATTGCATCGCACAGTCCCAGTGCCATTGTACCTAACACTTATTAGTTTTATGGATTATTAAATCCCTGGTGAGGCCAGATTGGTGTATAATAAAAAAAAATTATGCTAAGTGATATTAGTCGGTCAGAGAAAGACAAATATCATATGACTTCACTCATATGAGGACTTTAAGAGACAAAACAGATGAACATAAGGGAAGGGAAACAAAAATGACATAAAAACAGGGAGGGGGAGAAAACAGAAGAGACTCATAAATATGGAGAACAAACTGAGGGTTCCTGGAGGGGTTGTGGGAGGGGGGATGGGCTAAATGGGTAAGGGGCATTAAGGAATCTACTCCCGAAATCATTGTTTCACTATATGCTAACTAATTTGGATGTAAATTTTAAAAAATAAAAAAATAAAATAAATCCACATTTATATGTTCTGTAAAGAAAAAGTCACAACAGATGGAAATTAGTAACATATAACTAAGTAAATTATTTTCTACTTCCAGTAGTTAACCTTTCAAATAAATTTCAGGTGCTATTGTCAGTTATCTTACTAAACTACAGTTCTGATTCTGTCCCTTCTCCTCAAACTCTTTAATGGTTCCACATTACATAGAGCATAGAATCCAAATTCCTTCTTTCACTCATTCAACAAATGTTAAGTGCATTAACTCCTTTTTAAAAAAAAGATTTGTAGTTTTAGTGTTTTATTTATTTTATTTATTTTTTGAGAGACATAGAGACATCGTGAGTGGGGGAGGGCAGAGAAACAAGGAGAGAGAGAATCCCAAGCAGGCTCCACACTGTCAGTGCAGAGCCCACGGTGTGGCTCAATTCACTAAACTGCAAGATCATGAGGTTTCACCTGAGGTGAAACCAAGATCAACGCTTAACTGACTGAGCTATTTAGGCACCCCTAAGTGCATTAACTCCTATGTGTTAGATACCATGCAAGGCCCAAGAATATCATAGGATCAAAGTAGACATGCTTTCTACCCTCCTGGAACTCTCAATCTATCTCCTCCTTCATACTTTCCACCATTAATTATTTTGGTCTCACCATTTACTCTATCCTGAGGCCTGAGCTCCAGCGACAAATAACTGTTCCTCGCATCACCCTGTATAGCTGTAGCTGGGAAACAGCTGCCCAGTGAGGGACTCTTTCCCAGCCATCCTTGCAGTTACATATGGCCATGTGAGTTGTTTCTCCAATAGAATGGGAACCATGGCTTTAAAGAAATGGCCCTGGCTGGGTACTGATAACTACAATACCCCCATGGGATGTCAGAGTCACAGAATAAAAAGGGTCTTTAAGTGACTAGGTAGAGGACAGCCCTTCTAGAAAACCTGAATTCATTCCCAGGGATAACAATTTATCGTTTTATGCCATTACTTATTTAGGCTTAGTTGTTATGGTAATTTAATCTACCATAAATAATACAATATAATTTTCTTTGTTCACTAATGCATTGTAGATACCACTTGCTTTAGGAGAAGCGGCAATACACAGATACAAGAGGGCTTCGGTATCAGCTAAGTTGGTGTTGGAATCTCAGTTCTTCCATTATTAGTGACATGACCTTTGACAAGTTGTACACACTTTAGTCATCATTAACATGGGGATTTTCTGTTGGAGCCTCCCCTTCTCCTCCTACCGTTACCACATTTCCATGCCACCAACTACATCTCTCTGGCCTCTAACGCTCACTTTGCTGACTATATAGCCTGCTGGAAGTGGACCCTGCTCCCTGATTCAGAGCAGTCTTTACCCAATGACAAGGGTTACAGTGGTGTACTACAGATGCTTTGCACACATTTGTAAGAACCTATAGTGCACATCCCTTTCCAACTTCAAGTTCAGTGATGTCACATTGGTAGCTTGAAATTGGCAACTATAGATGTATTTTACACCATGGGAATTATTAACAAATGCTACAAATCAGAACTTGGGGGGCATGGGTGGTCCAGTAGGTTGGGGGTCTGACTCTTGATCTTGGCTCAGGTCATGATCCCACATGGGTTCTGTACTGACAGCTTGAAATTCTCACTCTCCCTCTCTCTCTGCCCCCCACCCCCACCATGCTCTCTTTCTTAAACTTAAAAAAAAAAAAAAAAAGAACTCTCCCATCGTCTTCCAGAGCTGTTTGTTAAACACTGACCAACATACCAGAATGTCTTACCCTTAGGGTGGGATCATTCAGGAGTGTGGTTGGCAATAATTTCCAGATTTTTTCCCCAGCAGGACTGATCTCCAGTTACCCATAGTGGTAGCTAGCTTGGAAATACAAACTTTATTAGCTGCCTTTCCTGTCCCAGGTCTCCACTCCCCTGCCTTCCCCTCTCAAACAACTATTTGCGTTAGAATCCTGTCTAAAGGTCTGGTTTTAGGGCAACTCAAACTAGGACAGGGACTAGCGATAAATAAAGTTGAAATTATGTAAAGTGCATAGAGCTTAGCAGGTGCTCCACAAATATTAGCAGTTCCCTGTACTGAAATAATATATGGGTAAACCCAACTCAGCAGAATTTAAGGGTTAATTAGCCATAATAGGAATTGAAAGTATGCATTTAATACTCAATTGTCCTAAATACATAAATCACCTCTGTGGACTTTTTAAAACTTTCATTATTTTAAATAAATTTTTATCATAAAAAATGCAAACTATACATATGAAAACTTAAGGTAAATCTCTAACATAACCAAAGAGACAAAATTAATTCAGGAATGTAGTCTTGTGAGATGTAGATCTCCAGGCTCTCTTCACACTGCTAGTAGCTGTAGCCTTCTGATAAATTTAAAGTCTCTAATACCTTTATTCATTGATACTGATTTTTCACTAGCAACTGTCAGTTTTGTTTTATTTTGGTTTTAATTTTAGATTCTTGTCTTGACCTCATATTGTATGTCACCTTTGAATAGTGATATATGCCAGGATCTGAATATTCTAGGATTTGCAGTTGTAATTTTGGAGCCATTAGAAAGCTCTTTCATGAGGTCACCATTAAAAAGCTATAACCTCCCTAGATATTTCTCTTTAAAAACATAGGTATCCCCAGCTTTTTGAAAGTTTTCCTCTTTGCTTTTATGAAAGACCTGCATTGGTTCCTGCTTTTGCTATCCAAAAGAAATATGAACTCAGGAACCACACTCAGCATCAAGCTGCCATAGCTTTGAACTCTGTCTGTGAGCATCTGTGCTTGTCTCGATTTATTTTGGCATCCATTAGCAAGATATGTCCTATGGTATCAGAAAAGGCTGAGAGGTTTTTGTTTTTTTTTTTTTTTTAGGGGGTCTGGGAATGCTCAAAAACTTTTCTATATAAATATATATTTTTTTCATTTTCTCCATATTCTTGCCAACATTGTTGTTTCCTGTATTTTTTAATAATTTTTTTATGTAAAAATTTTTTAGGGGCACCTGGGTGGGTCAGTTGGTTAAGCGTCGGACTTCAGCTCAGGTCACGATCTCGCGGTCCGTGAGTTCGAGCCCCGCGTCAGGCTATGGGCTGATGGCTCAGAGCCTGGAGCCTGCTTCCTGTGTCTCCCTCTCTCTCTGCGCGTCCCCCGTTCATGCTCTGTCTCTCTCTGTCTCAAAAATAAATAAAACGTTAAAAAAAATTAAAAAAAATAAATAAAATTTTTTTAGTAATTTACATCCAAATTACTTAACATATAGTGCAACAATGATTTCAGGAGTAGATTCCTTAATGCCCCTTACCCATTTAGCCGATCCCCCCTCCCACAACCCCTCCAGTAACCCTCAGTTTGTTCTCCATGTTTATGAGTCTCTTCTGTTTTGTCTCCTTCCTTGTTTTTATATTATTTTTGTTTCCCTTCCCTCATGTTCATCTGTTTTGTCTCTTAAAGTTCTCTTATGAGTGAAGTCATATGATATTTGCCTTTCTCTGACTGACTAATTTCATTTAGCATGATACCCTCCAGGTCCATTCACATAGTTGCAAATGGCAAGATTTCATTCTTTTGGATTGCCAAGTAATACTCTGGTGTGTGTGTGTGTGTGTGTGTGTGTGTGTGTGTGGTGTATATATATATATATATATATATATATATATATATATATACACACCACATCTTCTTTATCCATTCATCCATTAATGGACATTTGGGCTTTTTCCATACTTTGGCTATTGTTGATAGTGCTGCTATAAACATTGGGGTGCATGTGTCCCTTCAAAACAGCACACCTGTATCCCTTGGATAAGTGCCTAGTAGTGCAATTGCTGGGTCGTAGGGTAGTCTTATTTTTAGTTTTTTTGAGGAAACTCCATACTGTTTTCCAGAGAGGCTGCACCAGCTTGCATTCCCACCCATATAAATTAATTTTAAGTGCTTCTTTGCTTTATGCCATTTTGGCTTACAAAGTTTTCATAGGAAAGCTCTACTTTTAGAGGGGAAACCTGTAGTCCTTTGTAATGTCTCTATGGTGAAATTATGAATAGCATTATTTACCTTATTATATTTCAAGAGTAAATGGGCTCTTACCAGACACAAGGGCTAAGGACATTTTGGAGAAGCCAAATTATTAGTTTCTGAAAGGAGAACATAATTTATTAAGAAAAACACCGAACCCAGAGTCAGGAGTCCCAGATTATTGCTCTCTCCGTCTGTGTCATATTGGGTGAGTCATTCAGTCACTTCCCTTCCCTGGGTTTTAGTGTCCCCATTTTCAAAGTAAGGACACTGAACAAGATGGAATTTAATGTCTATTTCAGCTCTAACATTTCATGGATGGATAGGTGTATTTACACCATAGGAATTATTAGCAAATAGCATTTTATCAGAGTGTGACACATGTGGACAAAGGACCCAGTTCAAATTATGTAGCCATCATTTGCTAGTCCTATCTTAATATGTCAAAGTCTGTAAGACAGTAAGAAAAGACTTCTGGTCATGTTGTATCCTTGTTATTATCTTTGTGGTGTCAGTTACTGTGTGAAAATCAGAAAGTACTACCTTCATCTGGGGGAAAAAGGCAACAAAGTATTTTTCCTTAGGGTTTTAATGTTGGAAGAAATGACAGACTCTTGATCATGGTTTACTTGCTGATGTTTTAAAGTTTGTTTTTTTTTTAAATATGTAACTTACTATTATTCAGACTTGCAAATTAAAACAGTGAGATTTATTTATTTCCTATAAGACTGACAACATTTAAAAAGGTGGACAATGCCTGATGTGGCTGAGGATGAGAAGAAACAGTCACCTTTGGTCGGGTTTAATCTGTACCTGTCTTAACTGAGATTCCCCCCAAAAGGAGATCCTGAGACCATGGAATAGGAGTGGGGGAATGAAAAGGGAATGGTAAAGCCCATCCACGGGGAGCTTTTTCCAGTCAGTCACCACCCTTGTAGGCAGTCAAGGGCTGGATCTCTCAGGGGTCTTCTGAAGGGATGTGTGAATTGTGCCTCATAATTGCCCACCTAAAGAATGGGAGAGGGGAGGGGAGCATTTACCCACCAGCTCCTGTCCTCATTGGATAAGAGTCACACCAAGAAGTGTTAGCCTTTCGTATTTCAAGGTTTACGTACTGGTGAAAGCTGATTAGTGTCCCCAGGCATCGGTCAGACAGCCTGATAGACCCTGAGGAAAAGTGAGAGATAATGAGGTCAGGCTGGAGTGAGATGCTGTCGTGCTGCAGACAGCAGCACAAAGCTGCAGCAATAATGGAAATAAAAGATGTGCAAGATGCAGGTGGACACAAGAGGTATCGAATACAGAACCAAAGAGGACAATGTGAAATAGCTTTTAAAAATTTAAACAAAACTATGCTTTGATTTCTTTTTTTTTTTATGTTTATTTATTTGTTTTGAGAGAGAGCTAGTGAGCAGGGGAGGGGCAGAGAGAGAGAAAGGGAGAGAGAGACAGAGAGAGAGACAGAGAGAGAGAGAGAATCCCAAGCAGGCTCCACACTGCCAGTGCACAGAGCCTGTTGTGGGGCTCAAACTCATGCACTGTGAGATCATGACCTGAGTCAAAATCAAGAGTCAGGCGCTTAACCAACTGAGCCAACCAGGTGCCCTTGCTTTGATTTCTATTCTACAGAGCAGTGTTGATAGTCATGAAAGAGTAACAGTAAACTTGATCCCATTAGTAGTGGTTAGATTGTTAAAAATTATGCTACTTAAATGAATATTTAGTCACAGGGAAGAGTGAAATAGCTTGTTCTACTTATTTCTTGTACTGACAAAGAAAGATGTCTAAAGTGTAGTAAAGTGGAAAAGCAAGCAGCAGATTATAATACAATTACATTTTTGTAAAGTCTATACTTATTTTATATATGTTATATATAATGCTAATGTGACAAATTTTTATATATTTCAAATACTTGTAAGATAGTTAATACTAACTCTTGGGAGTTGGGTGAAGGAACTTTCACTTTTTACTTCTATGTTGTTTATACACCTTATAACAGACATGGATCTTTCTTCAATAATAAATTTAAATAATACATACAAATATGAAGGAATAAATCTTTCCCAAAAAAGTATGCCTTATTACCAGTGATTTTGCTTTGGCTAAGTTTTCATTAGACTCCTATAACTTTCCTAACTTTTGAAAATAAAGGTGTTTCTATAACAAGGGCACTAATTTATATACATTATGAAGTTTAAATTTTAGGTAGAGGAATAGTCAGGGTGAAATTAAATGCTGGAATGCCAGGTTTTCTTTTGGAAACATAAAATTTATTGACTTATTTTTCCCAAACTTTAGTGCTAAAACTGAGTTGGTTGGTTATGAAGCCTTTGCACTTCAGTCTGAAATTACAACACTGAAGAGTAATCCTTGCAATATATTCAGTGTATGCTGTGGACACAGCATATTTTTCAGCACAGTAACTAAATAAAGTGTTTTTTGCTAACTTAAAAAAAAAGTAAAAAAGAAATACAACTCACGTGATGGGGGAAACAATCTTCACTTTTGGACTTAAGTTTAGTACCTCTCTGCATTTCTTAAGAGGACACCTATCACTGACTTCCAGCTTTAATTAAATTACAAAGAAAAATAATTTCTAAGATGAGAAAGTAAGTGTCATTGTATCAACAACTCTAAAACACAGCCCATCTCTCTAGAGCGCCCTCCCCTTCACACATATTTATTGGCAATTGCAGTATACATCTGTTGCTTCAGATGATTTTTGGCAGAGAATCTGCTGGGCCAAGCTGTAGGAAAACATGGCAAGATGAGGAAGCTAAGCAGAAGCATTTACTCTCCTCAACTTGTAGACTATAAAGCAAGTCGGGTCATATCCCAGTCTGAGAGAGGCAAAGGTAAACTAACAACGGCTTTTCTTTGAGAAGTACTCCAAAGGGTGGCAAAAATCACAGAACTATCTTCTTTATCAGTGTAAAGTGGATGGGCATTGTTGTTATAGCTTACCAGTATATATGAAAACATTGGAATGCCAACTTAAGATAAGAAAACACTGGACTAGGCAGGGTCAGACCATGGAAACAAACTTTTCATTTCATTTCATTTTGTTTTATTTACTAATTTTTAGATGTTTATTTTTGAGAGAGAGAGCGAGGGAGGGGCAGAGAAAGAAAGAGAGTGAGAATCTTGTTTTAAAAAAATTTTTAAGGTTTATTCACTTTTGAGAGACAGAGAGACAGAGAGACAGAGAGATAGAGAGTGTGAGTGGGGGAGGGGCAAAGATAGAGAGGAACACACAGAATCCAAAGAAGGCTCTAGGCTCTGAGCTGTCAGTATAGAGCCCTACCTGCGGTTCAAACTCACAAGCCGTGAGATCATGACCTGATCCGAAGTCAGACCCTTATCTGAGCCACCCAGGTGCCCCAAGAGAGTAAGAATCCCAAGCAGGCTCCTCACTGTCAGCACAGAGCTTGACTCAGGCCCGAACTCATGAACCGTGAGATCATGACCTGAGCCGAAATCAAGAATTGGATTCTTAACTGACTGAGACACCCAGGTGCCCCTTTTTCATCTTATTTTAAACCACTTTTCATATTGCAGAGGGTCTCAAAATTACATTTAAAGATTCATGTCCTTCTTTAGAAATAGGATATTGCAACGTGAATTGAAATCCGAAGAGCTAGGTTTTTAAAAAAAATTTCAAATATTAAAATGATCAGTGATGAAAATTATATAGACATATCATTGAGATCAAAAGCTTTTGAAATAGGGGTGCCTGGGTGGCTCAGTCAGTTAAGCATCCAACTCTTGATTTCCCCTCAGGTCATGATCTCCTGGTATGTTGGACTCTGCGCTGACAGCGTGGATCCTCTTGGGATCCTCTCTGTCCCTCCCTCTCTCTCTCCCTGCTCCTCCCCAGCTCTCTCTCTCTCTCAAAATAAATAAATAAACTTTAAAAAGCTTCTGAACTATAAGAACTTTTCTAAGCTGATTTTCAAATGGCCAGATTTTCCTAAAAACAATTCTTTACCTTTCTAAAACAGTTGACCATATGTTGGAACTTAGATTGTGTATTGAGGGTTGAGGAAACCCAGGACATTAGCATTTTTCTATTCTCCAACTGCTTTGCAGGCTTGTTGGCTGGGCCAGTGCTCCTCACTGCAGTTTCAGGGCCAGGCCCAGCTCTGCCTATTCATGTGACAGTTAGTGATCATCACGTCTGGCAGAGGACAAGGGGCAGCTCCCGAACAGCCTGGCCTGTCTCATTCTGGAGTTGTCAGCCTCCTTAGAAGCTGAGCATATGTTCAGAATGGCCTCTTCTAACTCAGGTGATTTTTGGCTCCTTCAGTTGTATCTTTTTCTGTTTCCTTGGGTTCTATTTTCATTTTATTTGAAGCAAAGTACTCCAGCAGCTGTCATAACTCTTCATATTAGTCTAATCAACAACAATAACATCAGCTTAGGTAACTGCCAAGAGGCCATCATTGACCAGAGGATGGCATAAAATCATAATCGACTGAGTTCTCTCTGAAATGCTGCAGTTGTACTTAGCCAGGGAAGTTACTATTGGATTCCCTGCCTCCTTTACCCACATACACTCAGGAGCCTGGCGGTACTCTGTGGTCTTACTAATACCTCAAAGTTGGTCTTAATCCCTTCTATTGGCATTGTAATATTTAATATTCCTATTATTTTTGCTTCCATCTGTACTTTGCCAAAAATGAGTTGATTATTTTTTTTATTTTTTATTTAAAAAAAAAATTTTTTTTTCAACGTTTTTTATTTATTTTTGGGACAGAGAGAGACAGAGCATGAACGGGGGAGGGGCAGAGAGAGAGGGAGACACAGAATCGGAAACAGGCTCCAGGCTCTGAGCCATCAGCCCAGAGCCTGACGCGGGGCTCGAACTCACGGACCGCGAGATCGTGACCTGGCTGAAGTCGGACGCTTAACCGACTGCGCCACCCAGGCGCCCCTAGTTGATTATTTTTAAGGGAGGAAGAATACTACATAATCCAGAGAACAAAATAAATAGATTAAAATTATTGGTGGAAAGACTAAAATTGAAGACAAACTCATTCACGACAACAGAAAATTTAGGATTTGATTCATCCAACATTTGATAAAGGCCCCAGTCTGTCAGGTGTTCTTGCATACTGTTACCCACGTAATTCTTCCACAGGTCGTTTTGGAGACAAAGTTTCCCCGTTCTACAGACTTGGAAATGGAGCCATAGGGAGTTTTTTTTGTTTTTTTTTGTTTTGTTTTTTTTTTTTAATCCTGCTGCAAATCACTTAGCTGGAAAATTGGCAGGATAGGCTGCTAACTCTAAGTTTGGTCTTCTTCCCATTATACATCACTGCTTCCAGGAAGAATAAATGTATTCTTTGTGTAACAATCAGACATCTCTAATCAGTCAACAAATGTTTATCAAGTGCCTATCAGGTACCAGGCACTTGAAGGTTTTCTGAGTAACGATAGTATAATCACTCATGGTCCTCAACCAGTCCTATTTTGAGCAGTAGCAGAAAATTTTCCAGCAGGTCACTGGGGTTAGAAGTTTAGGGGGGGGTAAAAGTAACAAAATTTCTTTTAATGACTCCCAGTAACTCAAACAAGGACCATGATTGTCATCTCAGCTCATTAGCATTATGTTCTAACTCACTGAGTTATCAGCCTCTCCAATGTAGGCCTGGAATTCCAAAACAGATTCTTAGGCATTTCGGTAGAATTATCCAACACATGCCCTAGGCTTTCAGAATCCTCAAATACTCATATAACACTCTCAGTTTTGTATTTTCTCAGTTTTTCAAATTGAGTGCTTCACATTTACCTTCTCAGTAAGTCCGTTTCAAAGTTCAGTTCTTTCATCATCTTCTTCTAAAGATGCTCACACGGATAAGGAAGAAAATAAATCTAACAAAGATGCCAAGAAAACATTGTGCTTTGTAAAGGCCTCATAACTGAAGGAATGCTAATCAAACATTCTCCCTAAATTAAGTTTTGGGTTAGCTTCAATATGGAAAGCTCCAGCGACAAAGGATGAGTCCCAGAAATTTGAAAAACCTGAAAATAGGTGAGGTTTTATTTATTCTTCATCTTTGATGCTAATCTTTCCTATCAGCATCCAGTATGGCTGATACAAGTCCATTGGGGATGGACACATGGAGATGGTTAAATACAAAAACAGACAAACAAATAGACTGGCTGGTCATCAGTGAACAATAGCAGATAAAAATATCATTGTTCTTCAACTCTTAATTTTACAAAAGCTTTTGGGTGAAATGTCACCTCTCTTTCCTGAAGTGCTTTCCTTTACCAAGTAATTAAAAATTTAATTGAACTCAAAAGGGCAGAAGAGGCCCTCAGCATTTTACACTTGAAGTATAATCAGCATGTAATTTGTTTAAATTCATGGCTAAATGATGAGACATTATACAATAGCACATGGCGTATGTTTTTATCATTTTCCCCTCTAATATTCATATGTCACCAAATTAGAAATAGTATCATAAAATATTGGTTTCAGGCAGATGACATGAAGGCCCCATCAGAGCAACCCAAGTCTGTTTTTTCTTAAAATGATGGTAAATCAACACTCCTGCACTTGAAAACTCACCACAAGAATCTATGTGCAATTCTGTTTTTTCCTACCCAGCACAAGGGAGAAAGAAAAGGCATGAGGCTTTTCTACCCAATAGGTGCATTCTCATTGCCAGTACTCTACCCTTTAGGAAACCTCATATGGTTGCTGACTTGATTGCAGGACAGAAGAAGTGAAAAGGTGGAGATGGTGTTTGTTTTAGCAGAGCAAGGGAAAGAGCAATTCCTATGGACAGCAGATAGCCAGCCAGTTTTGGCAGTGCAAAGTGAAACAGGTTTGGTAGAGGAAAAGAAAGGGCTCCATTAGTGAGGCATCTGGTGACCAAGGCATTTCTCTCCCCTCAGCCTTTTAATTAGCTCCTCGGTGACCCATCAGGCCAGAGCAGCCTCAACAGCAATGTGGAGCTTCAAGGTCTCCCTATGGTCCCACGATAGGATTTAGAGTAGATAGAATGTTCCCTTGCAGTGGGGAATTGTATCCTGGAACACTCAGTTGGAACCATATCCATTATTTTCTCCAAAACAGTATTAAACATGTTAATTTGGTGCTATGGGACTATTAACCTTGTACTATAGATTCAAAATTACAACAGGTTTTCTGTTACAAGGTTTTCTAAACTGCAGGTCAAAACCAATTGAATTATTAAGAAATCACATTATTGGGTTGTAACTATTATTTAAAAAAAATAAAAGAAATAGGATAGAAAATATCAGAGTGCATTGCCTGGAGTGAAGGCAATGTGAATCTTTTGTGTGTGTTGTGTGTATGCATGTGTGTGCATGTAGTCATGCTGCAAAGTGTATTCCTTACCACAGGTTGCAGTAAAGTAGGATTCAAGATCATTGTGGTGGAGACTGTAGGACCTAACCTACATTTATACATTCCAGTTCTACATGTTGCATCAGGCCCATGCAGCAAAAGTCAATTCATTGATAATGAGTGAATTTGCCACAAGCTAGTTCACCAAAAATCAATTCCACAAATGATTTATTCACTGACCCATTACTTCATTGCTTTACTGGGGACTTTTCCCACATTCTAGTGTCCTTAAAGCTTTGCTATAGTCCTGCAGCTAGAGATTTGCTAGACTTGTCAAATTATCAATGTTGGTTATTACACATCTCACAATTTAGATACCTCTGTCCCTTATGCCCCTGGCCATGTGGGTGGCTCATATGGTGACATAGCTGCGATGAATTTTCTGATAAATTTCAGCACATTTGTGGGGCTCAGTTGGTTAAGCATCCAACTTCAGGTCAGGTCATGGTCTCATGGTCTGTGAGTTCAATCCCTGCTTCAGGCTTTGTGCTGGAGCTTGGAGACTGCTTCAGATTCTGTGTCTGCCTCTTTCTATGCCCCTCCCCTGCTCGTGATTTGTCTCTCTCTCTCTCTCAGAAGTAAATAAACGTTAAAAAAAAAAAAAAAGCCAACAGAGCTGGCTTAATGCCTGGTAAGGGAGGGTATTTTTTTTTTAAGTGTTTATTTATGTTGAGAGAGAGAGAGAATGTGAGCAGGGAGAGGGACAGAGAGAGAGGAGAGAGAGAATCCCAAGCAGGTTCTGCCTAAACAGGGCTGGATCCCAGGAATCATGTGATCATAACCTGAACTGAAATCAAGAGTCTGATGCTTAACTGACTTAGCCACCCAGGTGCCCCTGTTTGTTTGTTTTTAAATTAAAATTTATGGGGCATGTGGGTGGCATAGTTGGTTGATCTTCCGACTTTCGTTCAAGTCATGATCTCACAGTTTGTGAGTTCAAGCACCAAGCCTGCTTTGGATCCCCTATCTCTTTCTCTCTCTGCCCTTCTCCCACTCATTCTCTCTCTCTCTCTCAAAAATAAATAAAACATTAAAACAACTTTTAAATTAAAATTTATACTCTATTCTGGTGAGGGAGTGAAACCATTTTGTTTACATTTTGTCAATTATGAAGGTTGTGTATAGAAATTTATGTGAAAAAAATAAGATGTATCTCTATATTTCTACATCTATCACAATGTCATTTGCATAAATTAAAAATAAATGTACACTCCTGTACTATTATGACTTATGATTATCTCTATGTGAATGCTTTATATACACGTGCTTTAAAAAATATACCCCCCAAAGCCTATTATTAAGACATTCACTCGGTTTCAATTTGAGCAACTCAACTGGAATCATCAGAGATAGAGCAGTTGTTCAAAAAGTCTCAAGAGTTAAAAACAACAACAACAATACAAAGAGATGAGACCTGGTCTGAGGAACTTTGAGGAAGAAGGAAGAATTGCCAACCTCACAGAAAGGCTTTGTTTGGAAACTGCCTCAGTCAGTTTGAGCCAGAGGAGCCTTGACTTTTAATCAACCCAGAGAAGGGAAGGGCAGAGCACCTCCATAAAGAGGAAAAAGCAGTTTTACATGGAATTATCACTAGGACTTTGTTTCAAAATCAGTTATAAAAAGGATATGTGGATAAAAATGAAACATGCTATAAATTTAAAAATATATGCACCAAAACAATCTTGAAAAAGAACAAAATTGAAAGACTCCTGCCTTCTGGTTTCAAAACTAACCATAAAGCAACAATAATCAAGATATTATGGTACTGGTATATGGAACAGACATATAAGTCAGTGGAGATAATCCAGACAGCCACATGTGAAAGAATGAAGTTGGATCCAAACCTCACAGCAGATACAAAAATTACCCAAAATGGATCAAAGGCCAAGTGTAAAAGGTAGAATTATAAAACTTTTGGAAGATACCGTAGGAGTAAATCTTTGTGATCTTGTATTTCATAATCGTTTTCTTAGATATGACACCGAAAGCACAAGCAGCAAAAGAAGAAACAGACAAATTAGACTTTATAAAAATGAATAACCTTTTTATTTCACAGGATACTATCAAGAAATTGAAGGGACAGCCCCGACAAGGAACTTGTATCTAGAATATGTAAAGAATTTTTACAGCACAATAATAAAAAGACAACCCAATTTGGAAAGAGGCTAAGGATTGGAATAAACATTTCTCCAAGGAAGATATACAAGTGGTTACTGAGCACATGAAAAGATGCCTAACAGTAACTATGAGGAAAAGACAAATCAAAAGCACAGTGAGGAGGTGTTTGTCTGGCTCAGACATTAGGGCATGCGATTCTTGACCTTAGGGTTGTGAATGTGTGCCCCATGCTGGGTGTAGAGATTACTTAAAAATAAAATCTTTTTTTTTTTTTAAAAAAAAAGCACAATGAAATGCCACTTATTACCTACTGATGGTTATAATAAAAAAGACAGAAAATGGCAAGTGTTGGTGAGATTGTGGAGACATTGCTGTGCAAATGTAAAATGGAGCAGCCACCCTGAAAGTGTGGCAACTCCTCAGAATGTTACACATGGAGTTACTATACGACCCTGCAGTTCCACTCCCAGCTATATATCTGAAAGAACCAAAAACATAGTCTACAGAAAGACTTGTACATGGGTGATCATAGCAGTATTATTCATAAGAGCCCAAATGTTCATCAACTGATGAATGGCTAAAACAAAATATGACCATACAATGAAATATTAGCCAGCCATAAAAAGGAATGGAGTACTGATTTGTGTTACAACATGGATAAACCTTGAGAACATTATGCTTAGTGAAAGAAGCCAGACACAAACGGCCACACATTTTAATTCCACTTATATGAAATGTCTACACATTTTTATGATTCCACTTATATGAAATGTCTAGAAGAGGCAAATCTGTAGAGAAAGAAAGCTGATGAGTGGATGCCAGGGGCTGGGCAGAGGGGGATGAGGATTACCTCTTTAATGGGTGCAGAGTTTCTTTTGAGGACGCTAAAACTGGTGTAAAATTGATTGTAGTGATGGTTGCACAACTCTATGAGGATACTAAAAACCATACAGCTGTACACTTTAAATGGGTGAATTCTAGGGTATGTGAATTATATCTTGATAAAGCTGTAACAAATACATGCAGACAAAAGAATAATATCCATTTTGTAAGAACACCAGCAAATGTGACCATACACGTTAAACAGGTCAAATATGTCAAATATTTTCTATGAGGGAAAAGGGAAAAGGGAGTGAAACATGGAGACAAGAGGGAATAAATAAATAAACTAAAACAAAATGAGCAAGGGACATTGCCTGGTGCACGATAGTGGGCATGAACCAAGGTGTGGGATGAACTCAGACCTCTACAACTGTGTTTAAAAAAGAGAAAAGAGAATTTTAAGAATTGAGTTTACTGGCACCGTATTTCCAATATTTCAAGTGGTAGATGTTTTTGGTCTTCCTGAGATTGACCCACTAGCCCTCCCCTTTATCTGCAAATAGTTTTGACCTGACGGTTTGTTTCAACATTGGAGCAAGGGAACCAATCCTCTTGCTTAACTGATCTGTGACTTGCCTGTCCTTCAGTGTTTCTTGGCTAAATAACAACATGTTCACATACAAAATTTTGTTGTATAATGATTTCTTCCATTTACTAAAGCATTACTTTTATTTGGAGTTTATACCACTGATTGGACCACTGGCCATAAACTGCCTCTGTGTGCTTTCATGTTATTTTCATATATTGTAATTTATGTTTCAATGTACTTAAATCTTTTCTTCCTGACCAAATTATAAATCTCTTAAAGGCAAAACTTACACTTCATGCTCTTTTATAGTTCATACAACAATATCATGATTCTTTTCATGTAATAGGTACTCAATAACACTGATTAATTGACAGATTGATAGTGTTCTTGGATTTACCAAACCATAGTCTTAACAAAAAAAGAAAAGAAAAGAAAAGAAAAGAAAAGAAAAGAAAAGAAAAGAAAAAGACAAAAAAGGTCCCAAGTGGTATTTCCTACTATACTATTGTGTATGATTCCTTGGTGAATTTCTTTTTAAAAATCAGTATATTGACCTATTTAGATTTTTTTAAGTTTATTTATTCATTTTGAGAGAGAGAGAGAGAGCAAGAAAGGGGAGGGGCAGAGAGAAAGGGACAGAGAGAATCCCAAGCAGCCTCCACACTGTCATCAGCACAGAGCCTGATGTGGGGCTCAAACTCACAAACCTTGAGATCATGACCTGAGCTGAAACCAAAAGTCAGATGCTTAACCAACTGAGCCACCCAAGCACCCCTGTTTAGAATTTTTGTGAATTTTAACATATATACTTTTTTTATGTCTTTAGATAACTGGAAAACAAGTGACTTACTATGATTTGCAATGTAACAAATGAACATTTCCTCCATCACCTAATTGGGAATTGTATAGAAAATCATAGTTTGCTAAATAAGTTTATAAAAATGTAAAGCCCTTTGGCAAGATTGCATGGGCTTAAAATTAATTGGGTTAAAGCCATGCCCACTTCTTACAATTAACCTTATTTTTGAAACTTGGGTGTGCATATTCCTGAATGACCTTTATTTCCAGAGATCTGTAGCACTGGCTGGAAAGGCATTTCTTTTTTTTTTTTTTTTTTTTTTTTAATTTTTTCAACGTTTTTTATTTATTTTTGGGACAGAGAGAGACAGAGCATGAACGGGGGAGGGGCAGAGAGAGAGGGAGACACAGAATCGGAAACAGGCTCCAGGCTCTGAGCCATCAGCCCAGAGCCTGACGCGGGGCTCGAACTCACGGACCGCGAGATCGTGACCTGGCTGAAGTCGGACGCTTAACCGACTGCGCCACCCAGGCGCCCCTGGAAAGGCATTTCAGCCATCTTGTTTTAGTAATTGCACTGTAGCAAACACAACAAAAGCTGTCCAGAAGCTGAAGAGCATGGTCTCTTCAAAAAGTGTTCATGTAGCATATCCAGAAGGTTGTAAGTCCAAATTCCACCAATGTCTTACAGTCTAGTTTTGTGGGAGAGAATGAGAAATAGAAATTTCTATCTTAGGCTTCAGTCGCATGGTACTACTCATTCAATTATGTGAGCTTTTGCTGTGTCAGACTAGAATCTGAGTCCTGAAACCAGTGAGAAAACTTAAAACCTATAGTAGTTTTCCTAGTTACTTAGGAGGTTTGGAATAATGGGTTGCCTTAAAGAACCCTTTAGTTTATTGGTAACTGAGACAGTACAGGACTAACCAACAGATTATGACGTGTTCAGGGCACCAGCAATGCAAGGGCACCTTCTCTTCTAAAAATAACCAAGTTAATTTCAACATTTTTGTCCAGAATTTCACATTCAAAAATGTAGAAAAGAATTCTTAATTTTTTAATTTATTTTTTATCTTTAAAAAAATGTTTATTGAAGTATAGTTGACACACACTGTTACATGAGTTTCAGGTATACAACACAGTGATTTGACAAGTTTATACATTATGCTGTGCTCACCAGAAAAGAATTTGTAATTTTGGCATGCATGGAAGTTTTGTGCCATAATGAAATTTTGAATTACCAGTGGAGTGGGATGGGAGGACTCCATAATCTTTTCAATGTTTAGAATCTCCGAAGGGCACTGGCTGTAAGAAGTCACACACTGTATGTACAAAGTCAAATAAAAATTCTCTAACACCTCATATGTAAATCAGATAATCTAATTTTTGCAGGTGAAATTGAGATAATGTTTTAGCAGCTGGGCATATGGCAACTTTACCTACCAAAGAAATATCTATTGGAATGAAGTCTAAATGTGCCTCCAAGTTTGCTATCTTGCTTCATATACCTAAGTAAGTCACTCAAGTCCTCTAAAAAAACCCCCCGAAGCACTAAACAATCATTTCTAGCTTCATTTAAGCAGTGCATTCTATCTAGATGGGTTCATGAGGATAAATTACAGTCCTCTTTTCTTACAGTCTTCATGTTTATTCTGGACACAGAAAATTCTCTTTGCCATTCATCCCACTTCAATAAAAACATTTTATTTATACATAATAAATACATTTATACATAATAAATAAATTTATACAAAATAAAAACATTTTATTTATACATTTAAATATTTTTCTTCACAATTTTATAGATACCTGATATAATAGTGACAATTGAGAAAAATAAAGTTTGCTACTTTTTTGTCATTATTTTTTAGAGAAGAATACTTCTCTCATACATACTTGTAAAGTTAGTTGATGATTACTATTTGGAACAAAATTTTAGGAACACAAATAAATGAAGCTTGTAGTATTTCATTTCTTAAATTATTAAACCATATAAGACTACAAAATTGGTGGCAATAGTAGAGTTAGATACTGTGTAATATGTGCTAATATTTTGTTACTTTGGCTTCAAAAATTTCTTTTTGAAGTAATAAAACCTAACAAATAGGGGCACCTGGGTGGCTCAGTCAGTTAAGCATCTCTTGGTTTTGATTCAGGTCATTATCTCACAGTTTGTGAGTTCGAATGCCAGTTGGGCTCTGCACTGACAGCACAGGAGCCTGCTTGGGATTCTCTCTCTCTCTCTCCCTCTCTCTCCCTGTCCCTCCCCCGCTTGCGAGCATGCACACACACTCTCTCTGTCTCAAAATAAATAAGTGTTAAAAAACCCTAACAGATAAAGATAAAGGCCTGCTTTTCCTATTCCCTTCCCTGAACCCCAAAGGTAATCACCATCCTGAAGTTGGTCTATTTTTTTATGCTCTTAATACATGTGTTTGTATCCATAAACAAAATATAATATTGTTTCATGGTTTGTAAAAATTTCCATACATGTGTCTTGAAATGGTGTTTTGAGATTTGTTTGTTTTTTTTTTGAGATTTAAATATGTTGATACATGTGGAAATATTCATAGGTTTTAAGACTCTATAGCATTCTACTGTATAAATATACTTCAATTTTTTAACCTATTGATCTTTCAGTGAATATTTTCTTGAGATAAAGGATGCTAGCTGAAATATCCTCATATAGATTTCCAGTGAAGTCTTGAAAGAGGGACTCCAGATCAATTCTTAGAAGTAGAATTGCTAGTTTGTATAATATGTGCATTTTCAATTTCACTAGATATTTACTAAAATTTAGTAGCAAATTTTATAGAGTGCATTGAGGGTGCTTGTGTCCCCTCATGCTCCTTATTTACATTATTAGACTTTTAATGTTCTGCTAATCTTTTGTATATAAAATATTTTTCTGTTTGCTGATTGAGAAAGATAATTTTTTTTTTACACATTTATTGATCATTCTTGTGTGAATTCTATTCCTATCCGTTGCCCATTTGAAAAAACTGGATAGCCCTTTTTAAGTTGATTTGTATGATTCTAAGAAATTTACTCTAGGGATATTGGATTTTAAATACATCGCATGTATCTTCTCTTAGTGTGTGATTTGTCATTTAATTTTGGTGTGTGATATCCTTGTTGTCTAAACACCTAATTTTAATTTTTTTGAAGTTTTAAAAGTCTTATTTTTCATACTTATGCCTTTAATCAGCATAGATTTAAATATGTGGTTTTGTGAGGTGAGGCCTAATTTATTGTTCCTAATTTATTGAGGCCTAATTTACTGTTCCATATGGAGAGCTAATTAGAATACTACACTATTTCCTCCACAGATTTGTAATCTTTCTCTGTCTACATAAAGTTCTCATAGACACGACTTGTTGATCTGCTCCATTAATGTATTTATCTGCCATAGTGGTTTATATTATCACAGAGGATCATCTTGCTCTTTTTGCTTCTTCAAAATCTTAGATATTCTTTTTTTTTAATGCCTATTTATTTTTGAGAGAGAGAGAGAGAGAGAGAGACAGAGTGCGAGTGGGGTAGGGGCAGAGAGACAGAGAGAGAGGGAGACACAGAATCCAAAGCAGGCTCCAGGTTCTGAGCTGTCAGCACAGAGCTGGGATGCGGGGCTCAAACTCACAAACCACGAGATCATGACCTGAGCTGAAGTTGGATGCCCAACCGACTGAGCCACCCAGGTGCCCCCAAATTTTAGATATTCTTGTTTTTATTCTTGCTTTTCCTCTTCTATATGTGTTTTAGGATCTGCTACGAGTTCGATGATTTTTCAATGGGGATTTTGATTGGAGTTTGCACTGAATTTGTAGATTAATTTTGGGGGGAGTATTGACCTATTTTATTGGGTCTTTATATCCATGAGATGATGTATCCTTTCATTTACTTAGTTTGACTCACTCTCCTCATATGCAAAATGAAGATTAATAATACTTACCTCAGAGTTTTTTTTGGGGGGGGGGTTGAGAGTGTTAATTCACAAAGTGTAACTTAGAATAGTGTGCAGCACATAGTAATCACTCACTATTATTATGAAGTGCTGGGGTTTTAAGAGATAATTAAATAATTCTTTTTCCCTCCTAAATTGCTCTATTGCAGATATAAATGGTGATCAAAATATCACCTTTACTATAGGTGAAATGGGTCAGGGAATGTTACTTTAGATTAGTGAAGGCTTTTTTTTTTTTTTAATGTTTATTTATTTTTGAGAGACAGAGTGCAAGTGAGGGAGGGGTGGAGAGAGAGGGAGACACAGAATCCAAAGCAGGGTCCAGGCTCTGAGCTGTCATAAGGATTGAACTCATGGACCATGAAATCATGACCTGAGCTGAAGTCAGATGCTTAAGTGACTGAGCCACTCAGGATACCCTGGTGAAGGTATTTTTTACAATGCTATTAGGTGATGTTGAGGCTGCTCTCCTGGTCCAGCAAACCACACTTAAGTAGGACTCTACTCGCTTTCTGCTCATTAAAACGAATCATAACTTTGACAGATGTTACCTTTGCTAAGTAGTTTAATAGTGATCCGATTCAGCAAAGATTTAGCAACACTGTTGTGGACATTGTCCTGAAGAGGAAAAATAAAGACAAGACAGTCACAGCTCTCAGAGTGAAATAACAACTTTGAGAGGCAGTATTACAGAACAGTGGTAATTGCATTTGATTGCTAAAAGAAGCACCAAAGAACAACACTAATCAGCTCAAATAAAAAAATTATATATAATGTAATTATATAGTTAATATGATTACATATGTAATTATAGCAAAGAAAGTCCAGAATTCAACTTCTATAAAATCATCTTTTATTTGAAAGAATATAAAGCAATGAAAAACAGACACAATTATATAGTATTTAGATGAGGCCCATTACATTACATTAAGTACATCATTAGATTTGTTAAACAGTCATTGTTTTATTAGAGGCTTTTGTATTTTAAGCTACATACAGTAGTAACTGGGGTGAAAATAGCACACATTTATTACAGTGTGTGTTTGGGTCAGAGTGCCTTGCAGTTTTTCCAGCTTCAAATACAGGAAGGAATATTTCAAGATTTGGATAACATCCTGGTGCTGGTTTCTGTCACTCAAAATGAAGAAAAGGAAACATATGAAATGTAATGTTTTGGGGATATCAGTCTTGCAGTCTGGGTAAATTGTGTTGTAATGAATCATATTGCTAATGGAAGTGTAACCACATATGCTTGATTAAGACTGGAATGAGACCTGGATATCTGGATTCCACTTCATGGAAGGCAAGTCCACCATTCATTCATCCATCCATCTTTTTTTTTTTTTCCTGCAGGTATCCAGGCTAAGGTTGTAATGAAATAGATTTCCTGTTGACTCCAGAGCATGAGAGCAGATTCTCTTTTTGTTTTGTTTTAAATTTTTTAAATGTTTATTTACTTATTTGAGTGAGAGAGAGGGAGGAGAGAAAGTATACATATGTGGGGGAGGGGCAGAGAGCAAGAGAGAGAGAGAGAGAGAGAGAGAGAAATAGAATCCCAAGCAGGCTCCACACTGGCAGTAGAGAGCCTGACATGGGGCTCAAACCCACGAACTGTGAGATCATGACCTGAACCTAAATCAAGAGTCTTAACTGACTGAGCCAACCAGGTACCTCTGTTTTTTTTTTTTTTTCTTTTTTTATGAGGTAAAATATGAATAAGGTTCCCAAGAGACATTATTTCTATAAACAACATTCCTATCTTTCTACTTTCACCTTTTTGGTTTCTCTAGGATCAAAGATTGGAAGGCCCATGGGTAGGACAGTATTCCTACCTGAAAGAGCTCGGATAACATCAAGTTATTTTTCTATGTGTTTGCTTAGCAATGGAACAATATCCCATTAAGAAGAAAGTCTGGGTAGGGGCGCCTGGGTGGCTCAGGGGGTTGGGCATCTGACTTCAGCTCAGGTCATGATCTCCTGGTCCATGAGTTCGAGCTCCACGTTGGGCTTTGTGCTCATTGCTCAGAACCTGGAGCCTGCTTCAGATTCTGTGTCTCCCTCTCTGTCTGCCCCTTCCCTGCTCATGCTCTGTCTCTCTCTGTATCAAAAATAAATAAAAACATTAAAAAAAAGAAGAAGACAGTCTGGGTCAATCCATCCATATGCCCATTTTTAAAATCTGTTTTCTCCTTCATCTAGCCATTTATTCAACAGATGCTTTCCGGATACCAGGCCCTGTGATTCAAATATAAAAGTACTCAGTCCTCGAGCTCAAGGAGTTTCCATTCTTGTGGGAGAGACAAATATTCAAAACAACAGTTATAATATGGTAAGATACATGCCATTATGAAAGTGTTATGGAAACTAATGCATAGAAGCCCCTATTTCTTACTGGTATAGTATAATAATAATGTGCCAGGCATTCAGAGTTTCAGATTAGCTAAAGTCTAACTCTAAGTTGCCTGGATTTAAGTCCCATCCCTTCTCCTTTGTAATTGTGTGGCCACAGACAAGTTAGGTAACTAGTGTGTGACTTGATTTCATCATTTGTGAAGTGCAGATAATAATTATTGCTTCTTTCATAAGGCTGATACCAAGATAAAACAAGTTAATAAATGTAAAGCACTAGAATTAGTAATATTTAGCAGTATTTACATATATTCTAAAAATTAATTATGTCATTCCTTATTTTGAAAATAGATTTACATTCCATTAGAGCAATAGTCTCTAAAGGTAATCTATTGGTAGGAGGAAGAAAATACTAGAAATTCTTTTCTATTTATCTTTCTTAACCATTTTCAATTTCTATTTTTGTGTGTCTTAAAATATGTATACTGTATTAGTAGAGAAGTACACATATATAGTTTATTAATGAATAAAATATATATACAGATATTGGGGTAAATGTTAATTTCTTTTAACTGATATTCATTCAAAAGCTTAGATATGATCACATTACCAAAGTATATGACACTTTTGTATACGGAAGGGACTTATAATTTGTAATTTACCAAGCACCTTTACATACATCATCTCAAGTGTCAATAATATACTGAGTATATTAGTAACTATGTATTTTTTCTTTTCTTTTTTTAACTTTAAGTTTCTTAACGTTTATTTATTTTTGAGGGAGAGAAACAGTGTGTGGGGGGGAGGGGCAGAGAGATGGAGACACAGAATCCAAAGCAGGCTCCAGGCTCTGAGCTGTCAGCACAGAGCCCAATGTGGGGCTCCCACTCACGAACTGAGATCATGACCTGAGCTTTAGTTGGATGCTTAATTGACTGAGACACCCTGGCACCCCAGTAACTATGTGCTTTTCATCGGCTTCTGATTCTTGCCACATCCAAGGGGACAAAAGTGAATGGTAAGGACAGGCATACCAGAGTAAAACACTTGAAAAGTCAATTCTTACACCCTTGATGAAGCATGTACTAGGCTTTGCAGAGCCTCAGAGAAGCTCTCTTGTATTTGCTAGTCTATTTGCTTATCGCACACACTCAGCTACTGCATGTCAATCTATATGAAACATAAAAATCGATTGGAGTATAAGTTGAACATATCATTGGTTAACATTTTCTCCTGTGTGATGGTTAATGAATGATCTTTTCTGGTATTTACTTTCCTGAGACTTTAAAAATTCTAAGAGGCAAGCATACCAAAACATTTACCATGTAAAGCAATCTGGTCTTCCTGTCCACATGACTCATTTTCAGATTTTTTTTGTGTGTAAAAGAAACTGAAGATGCCACCAAAACAACAGCTGCTTAGCTATAAATTACAAAAACAAGCTTCTCCTACAAAATTATTATTGAAGGTCTTTATTTAAAGCAATTTACAAATTCATGAAGGATTTCACTTACTATATTCACACTTGATATAGATTTGAAGGCATTTAGAGAAGGTGTAGGGATTGCACTGGATTAACCCCTTTTTCTTTCACTGATAATTTGAAGATTAATTTATGTAAACAAAAAGAAAAACTATATTTGATAGAAATTCCATAAGCTCACTGCATATTTAACTATGGTTCCATAAGAGCCTGTTCATTAAAAGGTAAAGTTTCTCTGGTCAAAAGAGAGAGTTATCATCAACTTCTCACTAGAAAGATAAAACAGAGGAGATGGTGGTAATTAGCGGGAAACTTTGGGACATACAAATTATTAGGTTTGGAAATTCTGTTCTTAGTTTAAAAAAACCCATTCCCTTTACTAAAGCTCATTTTTCTAAACTGAATTATTTTCTCCTTTGGTTTTGTTTTGTTTTCTTGGTTTTTAAGAGACAAAAATCCAAAGCAATTGTCTCAACAGAGTCTACTCTGCATTTGATGCTGACTCATGCTTGCCTTGGGCCAGTCATTACCTCCTCCTTCCTCAGTTTCTCCATCTGCAAAACAAGGATAATAACACCTACCTCACAAGCTTGTTGTGTGAGTTCATTAGCTAACGTTGGTGAAGCATTCTAAAGATGGAAATGTGCTTATTATCGTTACTTGTGTTATATTTATTTATATAATTTTGCATATATAGCCTGATTTTTTTTTTTGATGAGAGTAAACAAATGTCCAGTTTCTCTTCTTTTGATTGTATAGGTGTGCCAGTGTGATTTGGTCTTTTAAGAAAAACAAATTTTATGAACTGCTGGTTAATTTGTTAATGAAGTATGACTTACCATGAATGTTTAATTGACAGACTTTTCTTATGATATTCATAAAAGTGTTGGGATGCATAAAAAGGACTGTACTGTCTTCTTTTTTAATATTTATTTTTGAGAGAGAGAGAGAGAGACAGAGTGTGAGTGGGGGAGGGGCAGAGAGAGAGGAGAGAGAGAGAGAGAGAGAGAGAGAGAGAGAGAATTCGAAGCAGGTTCCAGGCTCTGAGCTGTTAGCGCAGAGCCCGATGCGGGGCTCCAACTCACAGACCTCGAGATCATGACCTGAGCCAAAGTCAGATGCTTAACAGACAGAGCCACCCAGGTGTCCACACCCGTGCAGAAGGATAGTTGAAGGCTGTGAGGAAGGCAGCCCAGCTTCATAGCGCAAGCCTCATGTGGAGTGGTGGCCATAGGAAGCAGTGGCCCTTGGTTTGTTCTTGTGCTTTTGGCTCTCTCTTTTTTTTCTTTTTACTTTTTTTTAATTTACACTATAAACAATAACAACAACAATAACCAGTAACCTACTGCTCTTCTTCATATTCATATGGATTTTAGGGAACTACTGTGTTTTTCTCTTGAAGAAATCTATAAAATTCCAGAAGTCAACAGCTTGAAGACAACCTCCAGGGGCAGGGAAAAAACACACGTTGTAAAAGACGAGACAAGCACATCCAAGGACAACTAGCTGGGGCAAATGGCTGTTTCAATGCCACCTGACCTAAACAGTAGGTATTCTTTTTCTCCTCCCATCTCCTGCCACCACCTCAAAGGCCTGATTTGGTCTAAGTTCTGCAGAACTCTTTTCAAATGACACAAGAGACAGTTTGTAGAGAGATGCAATAAGAAAAATTGAAGTATGAATAAGAATCATGCAAAGTCAAAAGTCAGGGAAGAATCCACAGGGGACAGGACACTCAGAAAGGTTGATGTCTCACTACTTCAACTAATTGCCTCCATTGGACTCATGACAGAATCTCAAAAAAAAAAAAAAAAATGGAGGTTTCAAATCAGCATATAGACTATGTCCTTACAAACCCTGTTGGGTTATTTTTCTGACTGGATGATGATCAGCTTATGTCCTGAAGGAACGGAGAGAGATTCTGAGATTGCTAATGTTAAAATAAGGTGGAAATCGTGCTTCCTTCAAAATGAATTGGCTTCTTAATTGCTTTTTCTCTTGATCTAGCACCTACTTTCTTCCATTTTGCTATAGGTTATCTCTTGCCTTAAGCTTGAAAGGAAAAGGCGAATTAGGAGGTGTACAGACTGTGCAGTCCTGAGAGGTCACCAGATCTGGAAGTGGAGTAGTCAGATGCTGTTTTCTTAACGGCTTGAACTTCTTTTAGTCCCCAAAACCTATCCCTAAGGTTGGCCTGAAGTTCATTTGCAATCCCGGTGGCCATTTACTATCACCTACAGTGGGAAAGAGTGAGGTTTTTAGTATTGCACAGGTATGAAATATCTGAGTTTAAAAAATAAAATCACAGGGGCGCCTGGGTGGCTCAGTCGGTTGGGCATCTGACTTCAGCTCAGGTCATGATCTCACAGTCCGTGAGTTCAAGCCCCGCATTGGACTCTGTGCTGACAGCTCTGAGCCTGGAGTATACTTTGGATTCTGTGTCTCCCTCTCCCTGTGCCTTTTCCCTGCTCACACTGTGTCTCTGTCTCTCTCTCTCTCAAAAATAAAGATTAAAAAAATAAAAAAAATTAAAATCACAGTTTTTTGGGGTTGGGCTGATTCTCCCAGCCATATTTGTAGGCTATAGGTATGGCCGTGGGGCTTCTACTGAGGTCTGAGACTGTTGAATGGGTGGGCACTGGAGCCAGCACTGAGGTAGGAAATGTGCAGTAGGAACCCTACCTATCAGGTCTCAGTGTCTGCAAATGGGCTATGAATGAAGAGCTGGTTGCCTCTCATTGGCAGGAGGGAGTCTGGGTGTGTGGAAGGCAGGATCTCAGACTCCTATTGCAGGAGCTGCTACCCATGAAGCCAAAGCTGGGGGTGACCACGACACTCCTCCTCTGCCTGATGTAATTGAAGGCATCCTTCAGGCAGAACTGCTTGTTTTTCATGAGGTAAACCATGCAGATGGTGGGTGAATGAGAGATCCCAGCCTCACAGTAGACCAGGACCTTGCCTCCCCTTTCCCTGACATAGTCATTGAAGCCCATTTGCTTCTTGAAGTGAGAGCTAATGTCAGCCATGTGGCTGTCTTACACGGGATCCATTTGTACTGCAGGTGGGTCATGCAGGACTCCAAGGTCCACTGTGAGGCATTTAGCAGAGCTGTGATGTGCAGATTGGCCAAGAACTCCCACTTGGAGGCACTTCCAAGGTGGAGCAGCTGAAGGATTTCAACTGGGATGTTCTGGTCCTGGTCATAAGCTGGCACTGATTTCCCACACTGGCTCTTGATGGCTTTTTTGGTTTCAAACATCTGTAGTGAAATGAATTTTACATCTATGCAACACTCAGGATATTCCCATTAGAAAGCCTCCCATCCTGGGGCACCTGGGTGGCTCAGTCGGTTAAGCGTCCGACTTTGGCTCAGGTCACGATCTCACAGTTCTTGAGTTCGAGCCCCATGTCGGCCTGTCGGCTGACAGCTTAAAGCCTGGAGCATGCTTTGGATTCAGTGTCTTCCTCTCTTTCTCTACCCCTCTCCCACTCATGCTCCGCCTCTCAAAAATAAATAAAAAATTAAAAAAAAAAAAAAAAAAGAAAGCCTCCCAAAGGAGGAAGTACACCGGCCGGCCCACGGGAAGCCAGGTGACAAGTGAGGAGCGCAGCACGCCCACATCGTCGCTTTCCTCAAGCAGGTCCTGGTCCAGCACAAGGTTGGGCGCTGCAGCAGACGCGCATGCGTAAACCGCCTTCTCAGGCAGCACGCAGTGTCGCGTCTGCGCTGACGTGTCTGAAGCAGCACCGCGCAATGGAGGTTGACCGTGAGCGACTGGCTCTGGGTTTTTGGTTATGCATTTTTGCTGGGTAGAGCCGTTGGATGATCCCAGCTGGAGTCTGCCTTCACACGTGAATGAGATCTTTTCTGTCAGGTGACATGGCTTTACTGTCAGGTGCACAAGTAAGTAGCTGGTGCTCTGGTTCCTGTCAGGGAAGGAATGTTCCAGAAGCTTTCTGGTAGCATTTTGTGGGGATGGGGGTGGGAAATCGTGGAAACAAGCACCTAAGTCTACTGATGCCCGTAAGTATGGGCTGTGGCTATCAGTGTCCGCCCTCCTGTTCTGTGTTCCTTCAAGGGCTGCTTCTACCTGCTCCTGGCTCCTCCAGGCCTGTCATCCCTTAACTCAGACTTTTCTCCTTGATGGTCCAGGATGATAAACTCGAGATGTGTGTGTACCACGTGAACGCATCCCTGAGAGAAAAGTGTGGCTGCTTTGGAAATACTCTGGAGGCTCCTGCTGGCCCCGCAGCCACTCAAGTCTCAGGACTCCAGTGAGGGATCGGCATTAGTTCTGACAGTGACAAGAGAGCTTTGGAGGGAGGGTGAAATTTGGTTTCTGTTTCTCAAAGCAGTCAGAAGAATGGGTTTATGGGAGTGATGCTTGTCTCACACGGCGGCGGCCCCTCTACCGCTATTCTCATCATCCTCTTCACGGAGGGGAGCTGGGCCTTGTTCTGTCTGAATGTCTGAATACTGCTGTGCCCTAGATTGTGTGTTGGCCAGGATTAGTGCCACCTTCGAGGTCACTTAGGTGAGGAAGGAGGAGCTGGAATGGGCGTATGTTTGCCCTTGGGCAAACTTCTATTGTTGAACAGGTCTCTGGTTGGGATACAACCTATTCCCCTGTTGTTGACCTTCTTTGTATCATCTGCCTTAGGGCTGCTCCAAAGCTGACCTGGACCTTGGGATGTCAGTTTGTCACCCTTAGCATTCCCAGCCTCTTTGGAATACTCTGTCACCGGCTAGCTTGGGTATAGGACACTAAGGCCTTAGCTACTGGTCAGTGTCAGGTGAGAGCCTGGGAATCCCCAGGTTTGGAGGACATTGCTAGAGAATGACCACTGGTTGAGGGGTGAACCTTTGGTCTCACAGAAAGGTTAAGTTTCTCATCATTTAAGGAGCTTTCTGATTAATGACTGCTTAACTTCTATTATTAGCTCTTTAATTATTTAATATTATTTATATTAGCTATTTTAATTTTATTTGTTGAATGAAACTGATGAGGTATGGAAAACATGTCAGCATCATTTACTAAGATTTTTAATTATCATTAATAACATTCTTTAACCATAGTACCAAGCTTGCAGTCCCTTATGTTGGATATGTATCTCCTAGGCAAAACTAGCATAAATAATATATTATTCCACTTATATGAGGTACCTAGAATAGTCAGATTCATAGACATGGAAAATATAATTGTCATTGATAGGGCCTGGGCAAGGAAGGGAGTGGGGAGAGACTGTTTAATTGGAATTAAAGTTTCAGTTTGGGATGATGAAGAGTTCTGGAGATGGAAGCTGGTAGTATTAGCACAATAATGTGAACATACTTCTGTGCCACAGAACTGTACACTTAAAAATGGTTAAGATGGTAAATTTACTTTGTCTATTTAGCAAAAATAAAAATATATATCTTCAAAAAAGCAAAACTGATACTGTTAGGATAGTAGTTACTGTGAGCTGGCAGGTTGGTCAATAGTGACCACAGTGGAGCATGAAGGGAGCTCCTTTAGGTGTGCGGAATGTTCTTAATTTGGGTGGTGGTCCTATTGGTATGTTCAGTTCATGAAAATTCATCAAGCTGTATACTGACATGCACTTGTGTCTGTATACTACAGTGCAAAGTTACCGTGGAAGAAAAAGAAAGCAACGTCAAGTTATGAAGTGCTTTAATTTGTGCTAGAGTAAACTACTGAGTGCCATGTGTAAGGCAACTCCCACTCACTTAGCTCTATTACAACACTCTGAGGGAGGTGCTGCTTTATGAAAGGATATTGAGGAACAGCAGTTTCCAAGGAAAAAGTAATCATTTACAAGTTTGTAGTAGGAGATCTCAAATATCTCAAATCTTCTGGGTGTACATCTCTAAGGGTACATTCTCTTGCCTACTCAGTTTAAAGTGTTCCAGTCTTTAAAATAGAACTTGTAATTCTTAAATAAGACTCGGCATTAAATTACATGTGTCTCAACCAGAAAGAAAAAAAAATCTCCAATTTAAACTAAACATAAACTTTCTCACTCATGTAAATTTCAGGGTGAGTTGGGATCATAGAATTATCTGCTAGCTCTGGATAGTTCAAAAGCAATCATGGTAGTCTTTATTATTTTTTTTTAATCCAAGTGATTTTAGAAAATTATAATCCTCTTAAAATTTTTTAGAGGGTGGGGATCAAACTAGGAACCCATTTGGAAAGGAAAATCATCCTCAGAGCATATTTCAGAGATATTTGGGAAGATGTACATTTAAAAAAGTACACAGTATACTATTTTGTATTAAAATATCCTATTCTTTTTCATCCCTATTTATTTTAGTAGAGGGAGAAACATTCTGATATGTCTTTCCTTCTAGATTCTGGTTTCCTTTGTCTGTCTTTTGTCCTCACCCTTCTATTTCCATATTTCTCTGAGGCGTGTTTGTCCTTCCCTGAGTTGTTTTACTGAGCTTTGCAACAGTAGCACATCTACCTTTAGTCTCAGCCACATCCAATTATCTCTGGCTGGCTGGTTAGAACTCACAGCAGCCGTGGGTGGGATCCTTCTGCAGTACAGAGAGGCATGTGCCCTGGCTGGCTGCTCTGGGCCTTGTTCTCTGTCATACCCCATCAGATTTTTGAGACTGCATCTTGCCCCAGGGATTGGATCTGGTTAAAATAAACTGTTCAAAACACTTGCTCATAGAGTTGTTATCTGGGGATGTTGAGAAAGAAGGCAAGGAAGGAGAATTATTTTGAAAATGATAAAGAAAAGCAGTACAGGAAATGGGTAAGAGACAGGGACAGAGGTTAGTTCTTATCACAGCCAAACTGGTGCATTTTGCTCTGTATCTTCTAAAATATCTTCTCTGACCAGCATTTTGTAGGATGTCTGCTGGTAACTGCTGCTTATTTCACAATCCTGAATTCAAGGGTGCCCATCAGAAAAGAATACAGTCTCTATTGAAAAGACTCCCACATGAAGCCCATTGTGCTATCCCCTAATTTTAGTTTGAATTCAGGCATGCTAACATGTTTTAAATGGGGAATCTGTGTGCAACCTCACTCACTGCAGACAAGCTATTCTCCTGCTATGTGGAAACATCCCATTTCTCTTCCCTACTGTGTCTTTGGTCAACAGTTATAAACTTTCTGAGACAGCTGGTTGTATATTAAAGTCTATTTATAACAGTCAACGGACAACTGCTTATTTATGGGGAATCATGGCAATTTTTGCTTAGGAAGGACAATTGGGGCATTTCTTCTGTTGTGGAGCCGGTTCAGCCGCTGGACTCCACAAACATTGCCTCACTTGTCTTCTTACATTCTGTGGACTGAGGTTACCCTGGGTGCTAATGATGAATTCAAACCCAGCACAGAATGCTGCTTCTTCAGTCAAGGTTCTTGGGGACTGGACAATGGAAAACATGAAACAATTATACTTTGTGAGGAATAAGGAAGTACAAAAGTACCCATAGTTGTGAGGAACAGCATACTATACTCAAAATCTGAGTACAGTTCATGAAAATGTAGATCCCCCCCCCCCCAAACCCTTGACACTTTCATGGCTCTACTTAAAATAAGACCATATAATAACTTGTTAGCATTGGAAACAAAAGAAAATAAGATAAAAACTGTGTATTCTGGTGGGTCTTGGGGTGCTTTTTTCGGATTTTTTTTTTACTAGAATATAATACAAAACTAAAATCTGGTCATGAATGAGTGGTGAAATAAATATGTGAACAGGAAAAAAATCTGTTTGAATTCCTAGAGAATATCTTGCATAATGCTTTTTAAAACCAGCTCTAACTTTAATGTGATGACTTTGTCTCCTTCTCCAATTAAAAAAAATTTTTTAAAATGTTTATTGTTGAGAGAGAGAGAGAGAGAAAGAGAGAGAGGATGAGCAGGGGAGGGGCAGTGAGGAAGGGAGACACAGAATCCAAAGCAGGCTCCAGGCTCTGAGCTGTCAGCACAGAGCCTGATATGGGGCTCAAACCCATGAACTGTGAGATCATGACGTGAGCTGAAGTCAGATGCTTAACTGACTGAGCCGCCCAGGAGCCCCCCAATTTTTAAAAATAGAACAGGTAATGATATTTAATTTTAAAATAGCATATATTCAGTTTTTAATATAAGAAAACAGAAAAAAAATTAGAATGGGCTATATCCTCACTGCCCAGGTGACACTTGTTTTATTAAAAATAAACTGTCATGGGGTGCCTGGGTCGCTCAGTAGGTTGAGAGTCTGACTTGGGCTCAGGCCATGATCTCACAGTCTGTGGGTTCGGACCCCATGTCGGGCTGTGTGCTGACGGCTCAGAGCCTGGAGCCTGCTTTGGATTCTGTGTCTCCCTCTCTCTCTCCCTCTCCCCTGCTCACACTCTCTCTCTCTCTCTCTCTCTCTCTCTCTGTCTCTCTCTCAAAAATAAACATTAAAAAAATTTTAAAAAGAAACTGTCACTAGTATATGGTTAGAAACTCAATTGGACAGCTTTAAACTGAACATGAAATTAAAACTAAGCATAATTGTTCATGATTATCAATCAGTCCAGGAAAAAGTTGTGCATGTGTATCTTACACACATGCAGATATATCTGTACCCACGGAGAAGTTTTAAACAAGTGTATTAAAATACTGAAACAGACCTTGTCCACCTTTTTATTGTCTGATTCTGATTTCACTTTATTCCACCTCATCTGTAAAACTGAGTACATCTCACTCATTTTATTGTATCTTTTCCAGAAGGTGATAATAATTATAATAAGCATCATTTTGATGACTTTTTATAGTTAATAATTTATATAACTTATAAATTAGGATTTCAAAATTCTCAGTAAGTTATCCCTAAATGACTACTTATCCCAGTTTAGATGCTTTTGTTTAATTTAGTAACTGAACTGTTTAACTCATTTTTATGTGTATATTTATTGATTTTTTTTTGAAGACCACTTTGGATAAGAAGCAGCCTTGTGTTGCTGAAACAATTTGTTCTTAATTCTGTACTCTTCTGGGATTCCTTTTGAGAAACAGCAGGATAAACCATGTCCATTTCATTCAGTAAGGCCTCTTTGAGATTTGGTTCTTGTGCATTTTTCTTTCCATCTCTGCCGCAAAAGGTAAATTAATAATGAGGTGCTCATGAATCAAGCCAAAGTCCTTTCAAGAGGAGACTGTACAGCAATATCATGGTTTCAGTTCTTTTTTTTTATGTTTATTTATTTTGGGGACAGAGAGAGACAGAGCATGAATGGGGAGGGGCAGAGAGAGAGGGAGACACAGAATCGGAAGCAGGCTCCAGGCTCTGAGCCATCAGCCCAGAGCCCGACGTGGGGCTCGAACTCACGGACCGCGAGATCGTGACCTGAGCTGAAGTCGGACGCTCAACAGACTGAGCCACCCAGGCGCCCCTCATGGTTTCAGTTCTTACATTCTGCTTAAAGTCTCAGATTCTTTTTGGGTGTAAAACTGCAAAAGTAAACGTTGGAATTGGTTTCAGGTAGTTCAGACAAGATCATTAGTCTCATTCTTGATTCTCACCAGAAACAGAGGTGAAGGTTGAGCTACTTAAAGCTTTTTCTTGTGGCCACATAATTGTTCAACTCAAATATGGGGAGAGAGAACAGTCATTTCATCTCAAAAGTCCTTTTCTGTGGGTTTATCAGTGAAAACTAGTGCAAGTTTTACATTGACTCATGTCTCTGTGAACTATTTGCAGTGGAGATAAACAACTAACATGGAAAGATAAAGATTTAAATAGTTTAAAATAAGTATTTTCAGAATTGTATTCCGTATGTGAGTATACAACAAGAATAAGGGAGTAGTCAGCAGAAAGAACAGTGTTATATCATTTTAAGCAAAAACCCTAGATATGTCTGTTTGGGGCCATATGTTAATATGTTTTTGCTGGTGAACAAAATCAGTGTGGTTTTCCTTTTAGCAGTTAGAAGCTCTGAGGTTTTTAAGAACTGAGCACTCTTTGAACAGTAAGATCCATGTAATAAAAGTCTTCCACAGACTATGTAATGTAACTTTTAGAAAACAGAAGCTGCAACTTCTTGTGGTCATTTGGTCCCCAAGATACAGATGACCCTGTATTCAGAAGAACGCACTCAGCAAAATTCCTTTCAGGCAGTTTTGGGGCAGGAGGGGTCTGACAAGTCTTCCTTACTTTATTCTTTTATTTTTTTTATTTTTTTTTTTATTTTTGAGAGAGAGGAAATGTGAGTTGGGGATGGGCAGCAAGAGAGGGAAAGAGAGAGAATCCCAAGCAGGCTCCACACTGCTAGTGTGTGGAGCCTGATGCAGGGCTCAGACCCACAGACTATGAGATCATGACCTAAGCTGAAGTCAGTCGCTTAACCAACTGAGCCACCAAGGTGCCCCTCCTTTCTTAATTCTTAAAAATCAAAGGATTGGTTCCCAGGAACAATGAATGGTAATTTGTGAGCATCCTTTTTCTTGTTGTTTTTGTTTTTTTGTTTGTTGTTGTTGTTGTTTATCCCCCTCCTCCCTTTTTTGTTGAAACCACAGAAAGAGTGGTTTCCCAAACTCACTGAAAGGAAGGAATAGATCATGCTTTCACCAAAGCTTTCTAGGAAACTTTGAAAGGGTGAGGGCGGGGGAGGTGGATCATCCAGGAATGACTTAAGGTCTTTCGTGGCAGAGCAGAGAATGAATGAGAGAGGGAGAAGAGCAAACCTAGGAAAAGAGCTGTAGGTGCTGCTGGATGGAGTAGAAATTCTGGGGAACTGAGAGGATGGTGAAACCACTTGAGAGTCCTTTCAGAAGCAGTGGGTGCTCCCAGCACCATTTAGTGCAATGCTTCTCCATGCTGGTTGAATTGGACTGAGTTGGGCTTGGAGCTGCTCAGATGCAGTACATTAGAATCTCTGTAGGGAGGTTTGCTGTATTCAAAAGCCTGTCCTGGTAATTTTAATGTGCAAACATGAAATTAGCTTCTGATCATGGAAATAACACGTAGGGTTTGAGGGAGTGACTATTCCAGAAAAGATTTTGTAAATTCCAGCATGGAAAGACTCTTAGGTGTTAACCTTGGGTAACACTTGAGGTAATGCCTACTTTGTGGAATTGTTGGGAAGATTATCCTTGTGGTTAAGCTCAGAAGTTTGTAATTAAATACACTGGATTCAAGTCTAATTACCAGGTGTGTATTCTTAGGCAAATTGTTTAATTTCCTTAAGCCTCAGTTTCCCTATTTGTAAAATGGGGACAAAAAATACTTGTTGGTAACATTTAGTTCTGTAACCACCCTGAGCATGCTACTTGACATATGGAAAGCGTGCAAAAATTGTAGCTATTCTTTTCCTTCCCTCCACCTCTTATTGTTACTCTTATTATATCTAATGCCTAACAAAATGTATAAAAACCTAAATGTTAAACTTTCTTTCCATTTCTAAACTCTATTAGTTAATGCTAATTATGGGATAGTAACAGAGTGTGGAACATTATTTTATTATGATATCCATATATGTGATATGCATATAAAGTATAATGTCTGCTGCCTATTGATTTTTTTTCTTTTTCTTGATGTGGACAGAATAGTGTAAGGACTAAATGCTGTTTGTCTGGGTGTGGTTTAAGCCAGATGAAGTGTGACAGCCCTTTCTGGGAAGAAAGAATAATGACATCACCACCACTTAGATAATAACTGACTATGCTAAGCACCTCACATGGACTGCCGAATTCAATCTTTACGGCATCCCTTTGAGGTCATTAATTGAATTGCCTCTGTTTTTTTTCGATAAGGAAATGAAGGTTTACAGAAGTCAAGTCAGTTGCCCAAGGTCAGAGAGCCCGCGTGAGATGGAGGAGGAGGAATTTTAACTAACTCAGACATAACTCTGCCTGTAACCTCTTTGCTAAATAGGCCTCACTTGCTATGGGTCACTGTCAGGTTCAAGGTCCTCCAAGGCAACTCTAAGGGAAGGGGGAGTACCAAGAAGCCCTCTTCTCCAAGTTGCTAAATATAAATTTTCCTCATACATTAATTATTGGTACACTTTTTACACTGTTATTTTTGGGCATGGTATGTTATGTTCCTGTGGCTACATTATTTATGTATATCTTCACATTTCTGCAAACCTGTATGAAAGAAGAAGGATAAAAAGGCAGTGAGAAGTCCTGAGAAAAATAATATCAATTTTATGTTTTGAGATTTGTTTTCTTAGTATAAAACCGGCACAAAAATCAGAGTATAAGACACCATGTATAATATCATTGCCTATTTTAAAATGGACATTTATACATGGAAATGTACAGAGGAAAACAAATCCTAAATGTTAACACCAAAATGTTGACAGTGGTTATCTTCTATAAAGTGGGCTTGGGTTGACTCTCACTTTATTTTGATGATTTTTTTGTATTGTTTACAAAATAGGCGTTAGTTACTCTCATAATCATGTCCACCATAGAAAACTTGGAAAATCCAGAGAAGCATAAAGAAGAAAGTAACAATCATCCAATAGCTACCACTCAGCTAAAAATGCTAACATTTTGGCCAGTCATCTTTCTATATGTCTATTAAGTGAATATATATATATATATATATATATATATATATATTCTGTATATTTTGGGGCGCACTCTGTTTTTTTTCTTTTTTTTTTTATAAATATATTTTAAGCATTTTGTGATACTAAATACCCTTCTTAGGCATTATTTATTTATTTATTTATTTATTTTTTTAAATTTTTTTTTTTTCAACATTTTTTATTTATTTTTGGGACAGAGAGAGACAGAGCATGAACGGGGGAGGGGCAGAGAGAGAGGGAGACACAGAATCGGAAACAGGCTCCAGGCTCCGAGCCATCAGCCCAGAGCCTGACGCGGGGCTCGAACTCACGGACCGCGAGATCGTGACCTGGCTGAAGTCGGACGCTTAACCGACTGCGCCACCCAGGCGCCCCTCTTAGGCATTATTTAAATGGCTACATAATAAATTGTATATATAGTTTACTTGACCATTGTATTATACTTTTTCTACTCTTTTATAGCAAGCATTAATGGCAAATTGAGAGAGAGAGAGAGAGGGAGAGAGAGAGAATCCCAAGTGGGCTCTGTGCTGTCAGTGCTGTTGTCAGCACAGAGCACAGTGCAGGGCCCAAATTCACAAATCGTGAGATCATGAATGAGCTGAAGTTGTATGTTTAACCGCTTAACCTACTGAGCCACCCAGGCTCTCTAGTTTGATACAGTTTTAAGCAAACTTGTGAAATGGTTGAATACTTTGAATACTTACAAAATTCCACGGAAAGAAATTTCTGTCAGAAAGAAATCTTAGTAATGCCCCTTCAGGAAGGATGAGGGAGAGAAACAGGCCTATCAAGATTGGCTCTCCTCAGCAGACCTAAATATACAGGACAGTGAGGGCACAGCTGGGATGGAGTACTAACTAGTATGAGAATGTCTTGAATGACTTGTCATGCCTCAGGCAAACATGGAACTTTCTCATTATCTGAAGTTTGTTTCAGGCTGTTCCTGGCCAGTGTGGACCTCCAGGGCCAAACCACAACCTGAGCAGATTTGCCAGGAGAGAGGGTGGGGTAATGCTGGCAGGGCAGTGTCCTGGGGCAGCCCTAGAGGAACAAGGGCAAACTGTCACTGGGAAGAGATTTGAGATAGAGAGGGCTGTGAGGGGAGGGAGGAGGGAGGTATAGGGCAGGGTGACAGAGACAGAGATACTTTACTCTGGCCTGAAGATACAATTTATCTACAGTGCTTAGTAGTGCTGGGCATATGTCCTCCATGACTGTCTTTCTGGAAATGGTGGTCATTTTGCTTGGTGTGAACCCTCCACAGAAGGATCAGAAATCTAGCATTCTGCATTGGTGGAGATGCACCCACAAGATGTTCGGAGGCTCTGAAATACTGCAGGAACAGGAAAAATGAGGACTCCTTTATCTGCCTCAAATGTTCCTCTTTCCTGCTCGTATCCCTCTAGAGCTCCCTCGTTCCCTTCACCCCTGCCCTTCACCGAAGCAATCCTACCGTCCTTAGCTGTCTCAAACCTTCATGAAGACAGGGGACAATAGTGATTAGGAGCTTCTGGAGCTCACTGCTCAGATTCAAAGTCTGCCTCTACCACTTAATAGCTATGAGTTTTGGTAACTTGGGTAGTTTCTCTGCACCTTGGCTCCCTCATCTATAAGAAGGCTATTTAAGGATAGTCTCATCAATTTAGTTATAGTGAGGACTGAACGAGGTAATTCATGTAGCTTCTTAGAACTATGTGTGGCACACAATAAATACCATGCCTTAGTTATTTTAACTTTGTATCAATTTTTCAAACTTAATTTTTTAAAAAATTTTTAAATAGACTTTATTGTTTTAGAGCAGTTTTAGGTTTCCAACAGAATTGAGCAGAAGGTACAGAGATTTCTAGGTATGTATGGCCTCCCTCACTATCACCCTCCCTCTCTGGAGTGGCACATTTGTTATAATTGATGAATCTACAATTGATATATCATTATCACCCAGAGTTCATAGTTTACATTAGGGTTCATGCTTGGTATTGCACATTCTGAGTGTTTTAACAGATGTCTAGTATAGTATCATGCAGCCTAGTTTTGCTGCCTTAAAACCCTTGGTGCTCCATCACTTTTAATAACAACTTGCCTAAAATTGTAGATAACAGACATTTCTTAGGTATGTTTTGTTTCCTTTTGTAAACCAAAGCTGAGTTAGTTTATATGATGTGTATAATTGCTTCACAGAGCCAGGTACAGCACAGTGCAAAAGTATACTGAATAATTGATAGGACACTTGGGCAGATGAACAAGATCTGTGGATGGGTATAAAAGACTCAAACTGACATGAGATTTTAATTAAAAAAATTTTTTTAATGTTTATTTATTTCTGAGAGACAGAGCATGAGCATGAGCAGGGGAGGGGCAGAGAGAGAGGGAGACATAGAATCCCAAGCAGACTCCAGGCTCCAAGCTGTCAGCATAGAGCCTGATGTGGGACTTGAACTCACAAAGCATGAGATCATGACCTGAACCGAAGTTGGATGCTTAACCGATTGAGCCACCAGGAGCCCTGAGATTTTAATTTTTTAAATACTTAATATTTCCCACATTTTCTCCTGTGAACATATTAATTTTATTTTTATTTATTTTTCAAAGTTTATTTATTTTGAGAGAGAAAAAGACTGTGTGAGTGCACACACACAATCAGGGGAAGGGCAGAGAGCAAGAGGGAGAGAGAGAATCCCAAGCAGGCTCCACACTGTCAGCGCAGAGCCCTACATGGGGCTTGAACTCATGAACCGTGAGGTCATGACCTGAGCTGAGGTCAAGAGTCGGACATTTAACCGACTAAGCCATCCAGGCGCCCCAAACATATTATTTTTATAGTCAGTAAATACATTTTTTAAAAGTTTATTTTATTTTTGAGAGAAAGAGAAAGAGCGTGAGCAGAGGAGGGGCAGAGAGAGAGGGAGACAGAATCTGGAACAGGCTCTAGGCTCTGAGCTGTCAGCACAGAGCCTAATGCAGGGCTTGAACTCATGACCCATGAGATCATGACCTGAGCTGAAGTCCGATGCTCAACCAACTGAGCCACCTATAGTTAGTAAATAACACCAAAGGTAACTTGTGTATGTGTGTGTGTGTGTGTGTGTGTGTGTGTGTGTGTGTCTTAAAGGCCTTAAATTTGTTCTTTGTTCATCAGTCCCTCACTAATTCTTAGCCCTGACTCATCTTTGGCAGTGAGCACCAACCATGTTATCTGTGGCGGGAAGTACTGAGTTTTTATTTAGTATGCACTTGTATAATTGTTAAGGGCACAGACTCCAGACCCAAATGCTTGGGTCTGTATCTCAGTTCCTCACATCGTAGCTTGTGAATTTGTACAAGTTATTTACTTCTCTGTTCCTGCTTTGCCTCATCTGTAAAATGGGTGAAATGATGGTAACATACTCACTGGGATTTGTGAGGATTATCTGAGTAAGAGCATGTTAAGTGCTTAGACAGTGACCAGCACATAATATCTGCTTGTAAGTGATAACTCTACAGCTTGTTAGGGTACCCAGGATTATCCCAGAGAAGTTTCTCTTCCAGTTAAGCACTGTCAAGGATACCTTTGTGCCCTGTCCTACACACTGCCACAGCATACAGTGGCCTCAGGAAGTACATTTCTGATAAACGAAGCTGCATTTTCCATTTTAATACAAATTTAACTGTAGCCTTCTGTTACCTTTTGAACTAAATCTCTTAAAATATAATAAAGACGTTAAGTGTAATTATTTTATTAGAGTTACAGATTGCTCCTTTGATCCCCCCTTTGCCCTTTAATGGCAACAGCAAGATGTAATAAAACCAGAATGTGAGTTGAGCCATTGCTGAAATTGTCTAGTCAGAGAAGGTCCAGGCAGGTCTTACCAACCTATATCCCAGCTTATCTTGGCATGGTGTATGAGAATTTCTATGATTGGAGGTTATCACTCTCATAGCCAAAATGTCAGTCACTAGATCCTTCATTGTTAGAGAAATGTCCAGTGTTGTGACTTATTCCAATTGCAGTCAAACCTGAAGTTAAGTCCTCTTTGGTTATTATAATGCTTCTCTTAGCCTGGGGGTTTCCTCTAAGTTCCTACACTGAGCAATGCTTAATTTGGTCAGGATAAAGCTCAAAACAAAATGGTCCTATTTGCAAATAATGACTGATGTGTTCCTTTACAAAAATGACTTCATTCAACAAACAGTTTTGAGTAGTTGCTGTCTCTAGGCACTAGGATAGGTCCAAGGGTACAGTGGTGAACAGGCCAATGAAGATTTCTCTCTTCATGGAGCTTGCAGTCTGGCCAAGAGTCAAAGACTGACCCTGAATCAATAATGTTCAGTGCCTCAACAGTAAGAGATAAAATAAAAGCCCCATACCCTAAATATTTTTTGTAAAGCCCCTGGGTTATTTACTGTGATTCTAAGTCATATCTCAACTAAGAAGGTCTAATCAACTCTCTTTTCCTTCCCCTTCTCTTCACCAGTCCCTATTTCTGTATCCTTCTTTGCCACATCCTTCTTTTGACATCCTGTTCAAAATCTGGGGATAGTGCCTTTGATTGGTGGATGTTTTAGTCTGGATTCTCCAGAGAACCAGAATTAGTAGGATATATAGGATTTATTGTAAGAATTACATAATAAGCAATAAGATTTATTATGAAGAATGTGTCATATAGTTGTAGAGGTTGAGAAGTCTCAAGATCTGCAGTTGGCAAGCCTGGAGACTGAAGAATGCTGATGGTATAGTTTCATTCCAAGTCAAAGTCCTAAGAACCAGGAAAGCCAATGGCATAAGTTCCAGTCTGAGTCTAAAGGTGGGAGAAGACAGATATCTCAGCTTGAGGAAGGTTAGGCACAAATAACACATTTTTTCTACTCTGCCTTTTTTTTTTTTTTATTCAGTCCTTCCATGGGTTGGACAAGAGCCACCACATTGGAAAGAGCAATCTGTTTTACTCAGTTCATAGATTGAAATGTTAATCACATCTAGAAACATCCTCACAGGCACACTATCACAGACATACCCAGAATATTGTTTAACCAAATATCTGGCAGCCTGTGACTCGGTAAGTTAACACATCAAATAAGCCATTACAGTGAGCCATCAAGTACCCAAATTCTAGCTGCAAGGGAGCCTGGAATAATAAATATCTGGCCTTTTAAGCTGATACAATGAAGGAGGGGCTCTGTGTCTTAAAATGAGAGATTCCTCTAACCTGTAAAGGAAGGGTTAGATGCTGGGTCACTAAAAAGAATGGCATCTGTTTCCTAAAATCTAGAATCCAGTTTTCCTGATTCCAAGTCCAGTGCTTTCTTCACTACATCTTGGTTGTTTCTTTTTTTCCCTTCTTTATTTTCAGAAAACAGGCTGATACAGTGAGAGAGCATGGAGAATTCCATTCTTGAGTGTGTGTTTAATTATCTCTACACTGGAGCAAATGCCATCAACTGATTTTTTTTTTTTCATGGGAATTCAAACCCCACTCTCTTTGGCAGAAAGTCCTAACTATTTTTGGAAGTTGGAAAAAAATTCAGAGAATCTGGTTCACTTTTGGTCATGTACAGTAATGTTATTTTTATGTATCTAGGACAGTGACATGGTCAGTGCTTATTTTTAATTGGCTTTCTGGGGACACAAGGGTGGGGTATGAGGTCAGGAACAAGGCAGGGAAGTCACTCACAATTGGCTGGAATCCTATCCCTTTGGTCTGTACTCTATCACGAATCCTCTTGTCCCTGAGTGCCTGAGATTGCTTCCCCTCAGAGCCTACCAGGCCTTTCTCTGGTCTTCCTACTTCCTTTTGATTCCAACTAGAATGTTCTCCAAGGGTTGGCAGAAAGTGCTTTAGTCCAATAATCAGGACATCTGCATTTGAGTTGTATTTCTTTCACTTAATCACTGTAAGTGTTGAACAAGTTACTTACTTGGAATCTCAGTTTCCTTATCTGTGAAACAAAGTTACTGGATTAGAAAATGCTTGAACACAGTACTTTTGGCTGAAAATCATAATATCCATGTAAAAATGACCTTAAAAATAAGGGACGCATTATGTCAAAATAAAAATTTAGGATTTAAGATTATTTAATGAATTGGTTCAACAGCTCCATGTTATTATCAAGGACACAAGCTCTTTTGTCTTACTCTGCTGTCATCTTTAGTTTGGTGTATCTCCTAATGGTTGCATATGGGTGCCATGGTTTGAGGCCTCAAGAGCATTACTTCCTTGTGAGGTTGTTTTGTTTTTTTGTTTTTTTGTTTTTTTGTTTTTTTTTAATCAGGTAGGAAGCCTTTCATAGAAGACTTCAGCAGACTTCTCTTTAGGTTCCATGCCATAGTCCCAAAGGAAGGTAGGAAAGTGACTGTCAGACATTTGAAGCCTCCATAGAATGATGTCAGGCTCTATCAATGAGGGTAAAGACCTGCAAAATCCTTTCAATTTCCAACATTTCTTGATGTTATTCTTCAGTGAATACAAGGATCAGACTCTGACACTGCTACTTGAGTGTTGGGTCTTGCATGACTTTGGAAGGACAGTGGCCTCTTCCTCCTATGAAAGGTACATGGAGTGGATCTTGGCAGTACTCTTCAGAAAATTTTTCATGGAGGACATAATGAATTGCCTGTTTGGGGGGCTAATTTCCCTTTGTAAAAATATAGAAACATACAGATACACTCAGTATATGCTTCCCATGAAGTTCATATTTTTTCCTTATTTCCTTCTGTAATGCATCCTCATCATGTGGCAAAGTTGGAAATATCCAATTTACCCGATCATAGATTGGTTCTCTGGAAGCAGACACTGAGACAGGTACTAAAACCTGTAGTTTTCCATAGTATATAATTCTTTTACTGAGACTTGCAATCAATTCCAAATGGCATGTTTTCTTATTATTGATAGTTTAAAAACCATAGTGTCTGCAGATCATATGGCCTTAGTGGCAGGGCTATTTTTACCATAACTTGGACCTGCTTCACAGTCTTTTCTATTCTAGGCCACCCAGAAATCTAGCAGCCTTTTTTTTTTTTTAATTTTAATTTTAATTTTTTTCAATATATGAAATTCATTGTCAAATTGGTTTCCATACAACACCCAGTGCTCATCCCAAAAGTGCCCTCCTCAGTACCCATCACCCACTCTCCCCTCCTTCCCACCCCCCATCAACCCTCAGTTTGTTCTCAGTTTTTAAGAGTCTCTTATGCTTTGGCTCTCTCCCACTCTAACCTCTTTTCTTTTATTTTTTTTTCCTTCCCCTCCCCCATGGGTTTCTGTTAAGTTTCTCAG
>NW_026057577.1:41013789-41026404 GCF_023721935.1 Panthera uncia | reverse complement strand
ATTTCACTTAGCATCACACTCTCCAGTTCCATCCACGTTGCTACAAAGGGCCATATTTCATCCTTTCTCATTGCCACGTAGTACTCCATTGTGTATATAAACCAGAATTTCTTTATCCATTCATCAGTTGATGGACATTTAGGCTCTTTCCATAATTTGGCTATTGTTGAGAGTGCTGCTATAAACATTGGGGTACAGGTGCTCCTATGCATCAGTGCTCCTGTATCCCTTGGGTAAATTCCTAGCAGTGCTATTGTTGGGTCATAGGGTAGATCTATTCTTAATTTTTTGAGGAACCTCCACACTGTTTTCCAGAGTGGCTCTAGCAGCCTTTTGTATCACCCAGTATGTGGGCTGGCAAAGTATCCTTGCATGTGGATATGTTGTCTCTAGAACCTCAAGAGGCTCACCAGGTTTGTGCTTCCTTATTAATGGTGTAGTATAGTCCTTTCTCCTAGGAATTTGTCTACATCTTCAGGCAATGGGTTTGGAGCCGAAAACTGGCTCAGGTCCAGAAATTGGGCAAGAACTATGACAATTTATTGGGAGGAGTGCTCTCAACCTGCCAGGTATCTGTCCTTAACTTTCTACTAGTACAAGTTGAATAGTATTTTTGTCTGCCATTTATTATTTTGCTCCTTTGGATGCTGTGCTTTGAGTTAGGCACTCTAGACTGCCACATCAGTTCTGCTGATCCCTGTAATGACTGTAAACTGCTGGGTTTTGGACTGTGTGTTCTGGAGCCCTATTATTTCCTTTGCTGTCAGTCAGTCCAGTTCTGTAATGGTATCTCTTACCCTGGTCAGCCCTGGCCTACAAAGGGGAGCCAACACTGTGTTTGTTTGTTTGTTTATTTATTTACTCTTCTCACTGGTGTATACCTTATGGCTTCACAAATGGTGCGTCCTTTGGGTTTCCTATGGAGCACTATCTTCTGATGGTCTTCTGGCCATAAATAGTATATCTATTGCAGTATGGCCACTTCCCTGAGCTCTTAATCCCTTTGTCCACTATCCACCATGGTAATTCTGTCATTTCAACTTCACTCAGCGTGTCCATCTCTTTTTCCAAACTTCTGGGAGTTATTGGAGTAGTGAGTTTACCATTTCCTAGGATCTTCTCCAAGGTGTTAAATCCTAGATCTGAAAAAAACAACCCCAAGTGCACACACTATTCACTACCCATTTTTATGTTTCAGGCCCTTGATCAAGTACCCTCAGAATCCAGTCCTACATATCTTCCCCAGACCTGCTGGTACATATAGCTAGTTTTTGGCAATCTTTTGTGGTATGGTTCCTAAAGTCCCTTTCCTCCTTTATTAGTTTGTCACCAAGGAATATTTGGATGGCACAACTACTTGTTTCCCATAGTCCCTAACCTGTTGTTTGTTATCCTAAATATCAAACACAGTGATATCCCTGGGAGGAGGAAAATTTGCTGATATATACTAAGAGTCCTGGAGCTTCCACTCAGGGGCCATATCAGTGAAGATAGATTAAGTCATGCCTAGGTAACATAACCCTCCAAATCTCCTTGCTTAATGGAACACAGATTTATTTGTTGCTCATATCAGAGTCTGACTCAGGTCAGGTAGTTTTTTTTTAGCAGCTCATCTTAAAGCTATGACTTAAGGATGCAGTTGAACTTTCCTCATCTAACTATGTTATCTGGATACATGATTTCCCAGGTCACCAGGAAGTGGGAAGAGAATGCTAGACTATTGAGGGAGATGTTTTTGATGACCATTATAACAAGTGGTTTCAGTACATTCATCTATATTCCACTAATTCCCAACCTATGTGCAGAGAAAGCTGGGCCATACATTCTGTGGGCTCACAAAAAATGGTGTAGTGAGCATATAATATTGTCTTTGTAACAGAAATCAAACCCCAGATTCCCTGTCCCCCTCTCCCAAAAGCGACTTCTTCAATTCCACATTTGCATATGCTTGTTTTTGATTCAAGCTCCAGACATGACCCTTTGAATGCCCTTAATAATGACTGAGAGATTTGGGGGACCAGGTTCAACCTGTGAGTATGTATGTGGGTGACCATCTCTGAGGGATCCCAAAACTAAGTATAGATTAAAAGAATCATTTGTGTGTTCTCTAAACACCACTGTGGTAGCCAGTTGAGATTGTTTCCTCCATTCTACTTAGGGTAAGACTCTGTGTCTACAAGGTCTAGTGCTAACTCTTCATGTTCCATAAACCCTCACTTAGGTGCCTCCTGAGGACTGTAGCTGAAAAAATTGTTTGTGAGCACATATGAGACTGCACCTCCTTTGTGGTTTCCCCAAAATAACTGGAGAGGGGTGTGTATTTCACAAAGGCAACCAAATACTCCATGGGAACAGGTGAAGCAAAAGCAGGATTTGTGTATTATTCTTGACTTTTCTGTGACTTTTTTTTGTATCAGTGGTTTGGTTAAGTGTAGTAACATTTGAACTATATTAAATTTTTTTTTTGGTGTCTTGTTTTATCATTTTAAGTCTTTGTACTTTATAGTATTGTAGTTAACTGTTAAGATTTTGGAATCAAAGAGGCATGAGTTGAATCATAGCTCAGGCGCTTAATGTCTTTCGGTAAATGATTTACCCTTCCTGAGCCTCCTGAGCCTAGTTTCTTTGTTAGCAAAATGGGGATAATAATACCTACCTAAATGGTTGGGGAGAAAATAAGGTAATATATATACAGTACTTAGAACATTATCTTCAACATAACCATTTAATAATGACATACACATTATAATTATCTTCCCACCTCTATTTTAGGCTATAATAAGGTAGGGACAAGGCCTTTTTTTAATCACTCACCATGGCTAGCATAATGTCATGAACATTATGGACACTGAATCTTTGTTAAGATAATTTAAAGTAACTTCAGTAATACTTCAGTTTCCATTAGTCAAAATGCCTTGTACAAATTCAGGATGTAATAAGAATTACGTATGTACTAATTTAAATCATGCTTTTTATTCCCTATCAGTAGAATAAGCATTTTGAACGTTATTTGGCAGCATTGTTGGTTTTTTATTGACTCAACTCTTGATTGCTTGCTAAGTCTCCTTTGTGAACTTGGTAGAAAGCATGATGCAAGATAGTGAGCTGAGGTTGGGGCGAATGGAGTGAAACCAATGACAGCCACAGACACGCAGCTGCAATTTGGCCTCATTAGCACAGTGCCCTAATTAAGTGCCAAGTAGTTATTATCAATAATTCAAGTATCCATAATGAGCTAATTGCCTGAGCCAGAGATGGAGGGTCCAGTGACAAAAGTAGAAATAAGCAATAGCAGAAACTATCACTGTTCTAATAAAATGGTTCACTCAATGTGAATGCTCTCTGTACTGCAGAAAGTTTTTAAATTTCATTTCTACCTATAATTGAATGAAGCCTTAATAACAGTGGGGCTTGCCCCATGCTTCTGTCAGAGTATATTTAGTTCTATAAATCAAAATCCAACAGAAGTTTTTTTCATAGAACAAAGACAAGGAAAACAAGGCAACTGAGGTTACAAATCAATTCAAAGTAGCACATTTAAAAAAGTAAGTATTAAATTATAGAGTACTTTCTATAATATAAATACAGACCTAACAATCAAATTGAAAGAAGAGTTCTCCTTGCAGACATTAATTATAGGTGAAATGAGTATACTGCTGGGTAGGGTAAAATGGGCAAGTGAATCAGTATTCAAAATTTATTTTAAAAAAACCAACCAAGTGGGGCACCTGGGTGGCTCAGGTGGTTGAGTGTCCGACTTTGGCCCAGGTTATGATCTCATGGTTTGTGGGTTTGAGCCCCACATCAGGGTCTGTGCTGACAGCTCGGAGCTTGGAGCCTGCTTCAGATTCTGTGTCTCCCCCTCTCTCTGGTCCTCCCCTGCTCATACTTTGTCTCTGTCTCTCTCAAAAAAAAAAAAACAACATTAAAAAATTTAAAAAAGTAAAAAAAACAATGAAACACATGTTAAGAACATATTTTTATAACTAAAAGCCACCATGGAAAAGCTTTTCTAGTAAACTTTTCTTTCTTGCTAGCTGCTGATATTTACTTAATATTCACTGTCATTATCACTCTCCTAATTAACTCTTCAGATATATCAACAATATGGATAACAAATTGGAATGAAAAAATTTTTTTTTTTGGTGGGGGTAGAGTGCAAGGTTAGTGGTGGGTACAGAGATGGAATATGAGCCTGGATCCTGAAATCCCCCAGAACCACTGGCCTAGAAAACACATCAGGTTAAGAGTATTCAAATCTTAAATTTGTCTACTGATTTAACTAAATTAGCTAAACCTTGGGTACCTCCATTTCTCCATCTGTAAAGTAGAATTACTTAGAGATATTACTAATACCACAGGAATTGCTGGTGGATAAATCATGTAGGGTATGTGGGGAAACTATTACAGTGCCTCTTCAGTATTTTCTGTACACAACAAAAAAAGACCTTGTGTATATACCCTTTACCCCAGTTGTTCCTTCTTGTTACCCAAACAGCACCAATAATCTCATCAGCATCAGTGGAATGAGAGATGCCACTTCTGAGTAATAAGAACGAGGGTTTTAAAAATACAAGATAACAAAAAAAATTCATACCAAAAATGAAAAGTGCAAAGTTATATATACTACAAACATGAATTCTTGGAGCCATACCATGAGATATTTATTCAAGATCTGGGGGTCCAGTTTTGGAATGTGGGGAGGTAAGGAGCTACTCAGCTCCTCTCTTGAAACTTCCTTGTAAATATGGGACCAGAGCTTGGAAATATGTGCTCCAAAGAAGTCTTGCCAAGTAAGCCACAGGGACAAGGAGGGGACCCCCTGTGATATCTGGCATTGCAGTGTCTTCATTGGAAAAACCTAACTCACATATGCCAGCAATATTTTGCCCAAGTTCCCTTTCACCTGAGGCTATCTGGAATGCAAGATACCAGGCCTCTATTTCTTCTTGGGGCTTCTGGCATTTCCACTGCCTACCAGATGTGGTAATTGGGCGATTGGGTGATTAAGCACCGGCTGTGAATCAACTAGGTCAGGGTAGTCATTGGGATTCCTGGGTTCTTCCAGTCTCATTTTCCTAACCTTCTTCTGCAACTACCCCCTCTCCATTCTCATGGTTACTATCAACCACCATATGATGATGTACAAAGCGAAATATTTTCAAATGAAAATGGCATTTCAACACATAACATTTGATCCTCAGTCAAGAGTCTTCATTCTGGTAGGCCTTCTGCTCAGTAACCACACTACAGAATTGCATAGCTATTGTCTCCTAGAGAACACAGTTTACAGATGATGTTTTTATGTGAGCTGTAGTATCTTCCATTGGTTCTCAAGGTGTGAGCCACAGACCACTGGGGTCTCTAAGACTTTTTCTGGAGCCAGCAAGGTGAAAACAATGTTTATTATAGTAAGAGCTTACTCTTTATCTGTGTTGACATTTGCACAGATGGCACAAAAGCTGCTAGTGCCTCAACAGAAATAAAGGCAATAGTACCAAATTGGACTAGTTGTAATGGTATTTATTCTTCACCACTCTGCAGTTGGCACAATTTTTAAATATTCTTTGTGATGAAATGGATGTCTGCTTCATGAAGCCCTTCTGCTATAAATTGAAGTATGTCATCTTGAAAAGAGGAAGTTACATAAGTTTTAAAATTTGGAACCCTGTTTTTACCTAAGGAATGACTGGCAAATAATGGATATTTAAATTTGGGTATTTGGCAGACATTTTCTTTCTTTGTTAATTAACCAAATTAACAAAAAGGAGGACTGCTACTTTCGGAAAAACAACTGGCAGTATCTTTGCCAGTGTTAAAACCTGAGATTTCAAACAAAAATTAAAATTCTAAAATACTTGTGTCTATCACTGTGAGTTTGATAGTTTCCCAATGTTTAATGGGATTTTTTTATGAGATTTTTTTGGAGATTTTTTATGAGATTAGTGTTACATTAATAAATATTTTATGCTAGCATTATTATAATCAACAAACTTCCAAACAAACTTCTGTTGTTTGGAAGATTTTCATAACTAGTGAACTAACCGTTTCCAAATGATATTGCATGGTTTTACATTATAACATGGGTAAAAGATCCATTAAAATGCAAAAGATCAATGGATTGTAGTGTAACTATGAAAAATTTGTTGTTAGGGTTTTGTTTTAGATTCCACATTGCAACTAATTTTTAAAAACCTATTTATTGTGTTTTGGTATAGCATCAAAAAAGAATATTCACAATTATCCGCAAAGTTTATTAAAATGCTCCTCTCTTTTCAACTGCATATGTGTCTGAGAGTGGATCTTTTTCATATACTTTAACCAAAACAACATATCAGAATAGATTGAATGCAAAAGGAAGACTCAGTTGTCTTCTATTAAGGCAGACATTAAAAAGATTGACGAAATTTAAACAGTGCCACTCTTCTCACTAATTTTTGTTTGTTTTGGAAAATATAGTTACTTTTTGTTAAAATACATTAACATATGGTTTTTAATGAATAAATATTTTAAAATTTTCTCATTTTTTAAGTTTCCAATACAGTAAATATTGATAGATATAACCTACATAAAAAAAGTTATTTAAGGTCTTCATTAGTTTTTAACAGTGTGAAAATCTCCCAAGACTGAAATATTTCAAAGGCACTAGTCTGTTAGAATAATTGATTGAATTCTGTAGGGTAATCATAAAGTTGGACATATGGCAAGTATACATAATAAATGATATTTGTATTATATTATGATACGTGATATGTTCTTTGTGTTCTCGTCAGCAACACATAGTTTAGTGCTCTGTGCAAAATTAAAAAGAACCTATGCATTAACCAAATACTTACATAAATCTTTGCACATGCATCTCAGATAAGTAGTCTCAAATGATTTGTGACTCTGCTTTTCACTAAGTACACCTGTGCCGTTAGCACAACCCAAAAGAAGTAATCGAGGGGGTTCAATCTATGGGGGAAAGAAGTATGTTTCATACTTAATTGGCCATCCTGTAGTTCTGACCCCACTCATGATGCAACCTTTAGCTTTGCCATAACTCCCTATGTTTGTGAGGTGAAAGAAGATAAATAAAAGAAATGTATTTTAGGTCCTTTATAAGTAATCGCCTTGATTGATGTAATAATTGCTTTTCTTCTCTTCCATTCTTTGGTAGTTTGATTTGCAATTATTAATTTTGAAAGAACCATCACTCATTCTTCTGTATCTTTAGGAAGCCTCGTGGTCTCTTGATTTCCTCTCTCAAGTTAAATATATCTTAAATGCCTTCAGGTCCTGAGGAAAATATGCTATGCCAATCTGGAAGAAAAAGATAGCCATTTGGCTTCTGGAAAACAAATTACCTTTGAATTATATTTTATTGAGAAATGTCTATCTTAAATACTGACTTTGTCAGTAAAAGTCGTGATTTAAGACTGCAAATGGGATTGAAATAGATTGGGCTTTCTGTTTTCTGACTGATATTGTCAGTATCCTCAGCCTTTCCTTCATTTGACCCACCCAGAGTGTGAGCTCTCTGACACTGGCACAGTAAATAGATAATTCTTGAATCAATGTGACCTCCTTTAGGGCTATTAATATTTTGTACGTATATATAGTCTTTCTATCCCTGATGAAATATCAAGCCTAGGAATTAAGAGCCTAGTTTTTGTGGAGGGAAATAAGTCATTTGGGAGGGAATTCAATTGCGTTAGAAATGAAAATGTGCTGATATTTTCCCAAACGCAGCTTTTTATTTTTCAGGCTTGTATTACAACTAGCCATCCTTCAGAGTGAAATCTCAGGACACCCCTAGGTTTTAGCTCTGCTGCTAACTACTCTAAGTGGGCAAACTAAACTGAGTGATTTATTAGAGGCATTAATGATCTTCCACTTAAATATTGCAGACGTTCTGCCAAGTATAATGATACCTTTGTCTTGACAGTATTAGCCAGTAGGCCCATATGTTTCTAATGACTCTTCTAAATGAGACTGAGTAAAGACATAGAGGAGGATACTTGTTATAAGCAAGAGACATTCTTTGAATTTACTGTAGTTTTACGAAGCAGTTTGGAATAGCCCTGTTTGATGCCATTTACAATGGGGAGTAGTAGTAACAAAGTTAGCAAGTGAGCATCATGGTGAAGAAGAGTATTCTGGAGTCAGAAACTGCCACTTACTTTGTGACTTTGGACCTGTTAATTTTCTGAGTCTGTTTTCTTAACTGTGAGTTGGAGATGATAATATGTGTCTCATAGGGTTGTTACAAGGATTCAAGGAGATAATCCATGTAAATAAAGCATGTAGAATGGGCCTTGGCACAGAGTTAAGGCACCATAAAAGTTAGCGCTATCTATGTATGTATTATTGATGTAACTATTACTCTGGAAGAGTATGATACAGATTCTAAACAACCGTTGACCTAGAAAATGTGTCAAAATTTTCTGTTTGGACTGAAGACAATTCATGCCTCTGAAATGATAGACTGGTGAAAGATTAGTGAATCATGTGAATTCTGTAGTATTATGTTATTTAAATCGAGCTCAACAGTGGGATAATTATGCCTGAAGTCTGCTTATTCTTAATCAACTATACTTATTTAGGGAACCATACTGTTTGAGTCCAAGGAGAAATTTGATGATTTGGTGATTAACTGGGGGATATAGAGGATTTCTTACTTTTTGGCAATAGGGTGGATCACATTTGTACCAATTCTGGGAGCTCTATATCTCCTGAAGCTTTTTTTTTTTTTTTTTTTTTTAATTTATTTATTTTGAGACAGAGAGAAGGTCAGAGAGTGGATCCCAGGCAGGTTCCATGCTCAGTGAGGGGCTCGACCCCATGGCCCTGGAATCATGACCTGAGCTGAAATTAAAAGTTGGATGCACAACTGACTGAGCCATCCAGATGCCCCTGTATCTCCTGAAGCTTTAATTCAGTTAACTAGAATGGCCCCTTGAGGCCCACCAGACAGACCAGATTCTAAACCATTCTGGCAAGAAATCTTGTCCTAGAGGCTTTTTTAATTTTAGGCAATTAATCAGTGATTTTATAGTAGGTGAAATTATTAGCTCCCAACCTAGGATTATCCTGGAATTTACAAAGTAAAAAGAGACTATTTAAGGACTGTATAATTAAGTGAAGTAACTTGCCATCAGTGGAAATTTGTGCTATAGCAATTCCTATTTCACAACTCATTTGGGGAAGAGGGATTAATATGTCTTAAACTAGGCATTTTTTATATTTTTTGATAGCTGAGTCAAAGTTTCTAATTTAGGATTTTCAAAAGAGATGTAGTCTTTGTGAAATATTTTCAATAATGGTTAGGCTTTAATTGTTATTTTGCTTTATGATAGTTTTTATCAAACAAATTATAAGATGATGAATTTTTTATTTAAGAGTACTCAAGACTGGCTTTAGCCCTTTATCATCTAGAAATACACATTTAAGACAATTTCAGATGAAAGATAATATATGTAGAATGCTGTCATTCTTCAGATCCTTGTTACTCAAAGTGTGTCTGTGGCCTGGCAGCATAGGCATCACCTGGGAGTCTGTTAGAAATGGAGACTCTCAGGCTCTCTCCAGACCAACTGAATCAGAATCTGCTTTTTAAATAAGATCTCTGGGTAATTTGTATTCACTTTATATTTGAGGAGCTCTGTTATAGAGCAGGAGAAACTAATCAAATAATGTGAAAGGTGCTTCAGCCTTCAATATCTTATCCCAGAGTCTCATCATTCTGCTTGACAGGGTCAGAATAATTTTATGAAAACTTTTCTTCAAAACTTACCATAAATTAACAAAATTAAGCTGAGGTGTTTCAAAAACACAAAAAAATGCAGAAACTAATAGACTAACTAATAGACTACCTACCACTGGGTTTAAAAAGATACCAATTTTGGCATTTTGCCATTTTTGATTCACCTCCTTCTCCCCCTACTGAAGAAACATTTTTATTGAGATGGAAGCTACATAACGTAAAAATTACCATTTTAACTCCTTTTGAGTGTACAATTCAGTAAGATTAAATACACCCATGTGGTACAACACCACCACTATTCATCAGCAGAGCTTTTTCATCATTCCAAACTGAGATCGTGTATCCATTAAACAATAACTCTTAATTCCCCCTTTCACCAGACCTTGGTAACGACTATTCTACTTTATGATTTGGCTATTCTAGGTACCTTGTATAAGTGAAACCATACAATATTTGTCATTTCGTGTCTGGCTTATTTCACTTAGCATAAAGTTTTCAAGAGTCTGCCTTTAGCCATGATTGTAGCGTGCATCAGAATTTCATTCCTTTTTTAAGACTTACATTGCATGTATATATTACATTTTGTTTATTCATTTGTCTGTCAACAGACATGGGGTTGTTTCTGTCTTTTGGCTATTGTGAATAATGCTGCTATTTGTTGGTCTACAAATATCTGTTTAAGTCCCTCCTTTAACTTTTTTTGAGTATATACATAAAAGTGGAATTGCTGGATCAGATAGTAACTTCATGTTTAATTTTTTTCAGAAACCATCATACTGTCTTCCACAGTGGCTGCACCATTTTATATTCCCAATAGCATTGCCCAAGAGTTCCAGTTTCTCCACATACTTACTAATACATATTTTTGTTTGTTTGTTTTATATAATAACCATCCTGATGGATGTGGTGTCTCATTGTGGTTTTGATTTGCATTTCTTTAACAATTAGTGATGTTGAACATCTTTTCATGTGATTGTTGCCCATTTGTGTATCTTCTTTGGGAAATTATCTGTTCAAGTCCTTTACCCATTTTTAAGTTTTTTTTTTTTTAATATATTTATTTTTAAAGTTTATTTATTTTTTGAAAGAAAGAGAGAGAGAGAGCACACATGCCAGCAGGGGAGGGGCAGAGAGAGGGAGAGAGAGAATCCTAACCAGTCTCTGACTGTTAGCACAGAGCCTGATGTGGGGCTCAATCCCACAAACTGTGAGATCATGACCAGAATGGAGATCCAGAGTGGGATGCTTAACTGACTGAGCCAATCAGGTGCCCTGGGTTGTTTTTTTTGTTTTTTTGTTTTTTTGCTTTTTGTTATTGAGTTGTAGGTGTTCTGTATATATTTTGGATATTAATCCCTTATCAGATATATGACTTGCAAATATGTTTTTCCATTCTATGGGTTGTCTTTTTACTCTGTCAATAGTGTTTGATACACAAAATTTTAAATTTTCAAATCTGATTTAACTATTTTTTCTTTTGTTGCCTATGTCTTTGGAGTCATATTTAAGAAATCCTTACCAAATCCAATGCCATGAAGCTTTTCCCTTATATTTTCTTCTGAGAGTTTTAGGATTTTAGTTTTTATGTTTATGTCTTTGATCCATTTTGAACTAATTTTAATATGTGGTATAAGGTACAAGTCCAACTTTATGAGTCATTCCTTTCCATGTGGATATTCAGTTTTCCCAGCATTACTTGCTGAAAAGACTGTCTTTTCCCCTGTTGGGTGGTTTTGTCACCTTTGTCAAAAATCACTTGACAATGTATGCAAAAGTTTGTTTCTGGGCTCCCTGTTCTACTCTACTGGTCTGTATGCCTGTTTTAATGTGAGTGCTATACTATTTTGATAACTCTGAAAGAAAACATAAATCTATCTAAAGGTTTAAAAGAATTACAGGTAGAGCAAAGCTCTTTTTTTCTGTCTCTTTCCATCTCTAGAGGTAACCATTTGTGAAGCTGATATGTGTGATTTCCATGAATATTTTCATACATTTATTTATTGTATCTTTGTATGTACCCATTTATAACTTATTTTGTATGTTTAAAGTTTTTGCTTAAATACTGGTGCTATGATTAGAATGTATGTGCCCCCCCCTTCCATTTATATGTTGAAATTCTAACCCCTAGGGTGATTGTATTAGGAAGTGGGGTCTTTAGAGGTAATTAAGTCATGAGGGCTCTCATGAATGAGATTAGAAGAGACCCCAGAGAGATCACCTGCTCCTCTACCAAGTGAGAGCACAGCAAGAGGTTTGTAGTCTGTACTGGAAAGAATGCCTTCACCAGAACCTGACCATGATGTTGGGCTTTCCAGCTTCCAGAACTGCAAGGAATTTTTGTTTATAAGCTACCCAGTCTGTGATAGCAGACCAAACAGACTTAGACAATTAGTGTACTAAATAAACTTTTGCAGTTTGCTTTTCTCTTTCAACAATATATTTTGAGATTTATTCATCTTAAAATATGTACATTCAATTCATTCATTTTATTTGTTGTATAGCATTTTGCTGTATTTACATTGATTGTAAGTACTTAAACCCATTTCTCCGGTGAGGGGCAGTTATTTGTAACTTTTGAAAAATGTCAAACAGCATTGCCACAAACATTTTTGTACATGTGTAAGAATTTTTCTAGGGTAAAGGGATACAGGAGTACTGATGCATAGGGGCACTTGTACCCCAATGTTTATAGCAGCACTCTCAACAATAGCCAAATTATGGAAAGAGCCTAAATGTCCATCAACTGATGAATGGATAAAGAAATTGTGGTTTATATACACAATGGAGTACTACGTGGCAATGAGAAAGAATGAAATATGGCCTTTTGTAGCAACGTGGATGGAACTGGAGAGTGTGATGCTAAGTGAAAT
>NW_026057577.1:40941234-41013389 GCF_023721935.1 Panthera uncia | reverse complement strand
CTGAGAAACTTAACAGAAACCCATGGGGGAGGGGAAGGAAAAAAAAAAAAAAGAAAAGAGGTTAGAGTGGGAGAGAGCCAAAGCATAAGAGACTCTTAAAAACTGAGAACAAACTGAGGGTTGATGGGGGTGGGAGGGAGGGGAGGGTGGGTGATGGGTAGTGAGGAGGGCACCTTTTGGGATGGGCACTGGGTGTTGTATGGAAACCAATTTGACAATAAATTTCATATATTGAAAAAAAAAGAATTTTTCTAGGGTAGAAAACTAGAGGTAGAATTTTTGGTGTTATAGAATATGTTGGGAAATGATAACTTTTACCAGTATAACCTAAACATTTAGGACTTAGGTGGATATAAGCCATTAGAGGCTACTTTTTAACTATAACTAGTTAATTGGTTAGATTATATGTGTTATTTCCAATAAGTTTATTCTAAGGGTTGCTGTTTTTATTGTAAAAATGTGATGATGGATGAGTTTGACCATCTGGTGTCATCACTTGGTCACATGGCTGAAGTCTTTTAGGAAGCAGGTCTTCTAATGGATCACTGCCAGCTTTGACCTTAAAACCTCCCAAATTATTTTGTCACTGTTAGACAACTTGAAACCCTGATACTCTGAAGCTAATCAAGTTGGTTTCAGAAACATACAATTATAAGTACAAAGACATCCTTAATTTTTAAAAATAGTTTCTCATTTTTAATCAGGAATTTGCATTAGAATTGAGAGAGAGTGTTATAAAAGCAGATAATGCAGAGGCTGTTATTAACTGAAATCAGTTAACATTCTAACTTCTCCAAAAATGTGTTTGGCAGAGGGAGTGCATGAAGAAAAACTCTTTTGAAAGTAAAATAGATATTAAAAAGCTAAGTCGTTCAGATTGCTAGAATAAATAATGGCTGATCTCATCACCTCTCAGGCTGTTTGTCATCCTAGAAATAGGTAGACCTATCCATTATACAAAAAGCTATCAGGAGATGTCTCCATTTGAACCAGAGAACCAGTATACTAGTAAGGTCATTGCTTTGAGCCAGAAGGCTTGGGATTGAGTCTTGGTTCTGTCACTATTTTGGTTGGTCTTGAGTAAGTCTCTCAGCTTGTCTGATTTGCAATTTTTTCACCTACCCAAAGGTGATGACAAAACCATACTTACTTGTAAGGATTCTGAGGATTGATGAGATGATGCATGTAACAGTTGTTGAAGAACTGTAAAACCTGCACATTGTTATAAATGTTAATTGTTCCCTCATATTCACTGAATGCCCAGGTCCTGAGCAAAAGCAAGAGTGGTACCATTTCTTACATACTGGTTGTGTTTTAATAATAGGTATGTAATGTCATGTTTTACTCTTTCTTCTCTTGATTCTCTTTTCTGTGCGATTATGATTTTTGCCCATTTTAGTTTTGCTGACTGATGCAACTCATGGACCTAACTCAAGCAGACTGATAAAAGATTATATTACAAACTAAGGCCATGACCTTGAAAAAACAATCTGTCTGAGTTGTGGGGGTTATTTTATTTTTTATTTTGGCTGAAGTTTAATGAGTTGTTTCAATAAAACATTCAAGAACTTTGAGATAAAGGCAATTAAGAATCCCCAATGGTTCATCCTATGAGCTGTGCTCAGATTATAACTAGTTCTAGCATTTTGTGTCTAGGCACAGATTGTGATCCTGACAAATATAGTGATGTGATGAACAAAAAGCTCTCCTAGGGGCGCCTGGGTGGCTCAGGTCATGATGTCAAGGTTCGTGGGTTCCAGCCCTGCATTGGGCTCTGTGGTGACAGGTCAGATCCTGGGGCCTGCTTCGGATTCTGTCTTACTTTCTCTCTGCCCCTCCTCTGTTCTCTCTCTCTCTCTTCCTCTCTCTCAAAAATAAATAAACATTAAAAAAAAATTAAACCCCAAAAAACCCAAAAAGCTCTCATAAAATGAACAATACAGGGTGCCTGGATGGCTCAGTCAGTTGAGTGTCCAACTCTTAATTTTGGCTCAGGTCATGATCTTGCGGTTCATGGGTTTGAGCCCCGTGTCAGGCTCCGTGCTGATGGTGTGGAATCTGCTTAGGATTCTGTGTCTCCCTCTCTCTGCCCTTCCTCTGTTTGCACTCTTTTTCTCTCTCAAAAATAAATAAATGTTTTTTAAAAAATGAACAAATACATGCATCATATGAAACATGACAAAAGATAAAATGTTCCATTGGGATGTTTTGATATAGCTAGTTTGGAGAAATAAATTTTTCCAGCTATCCTCCCCCAACCTCAGTCACCAGCAAAATTCTTTGATTCAAAACAGGATTTCCTGTATGCTACCATAAGCATCTGTGACTTTTTTTTTTTTTTTTGACAGTTTATCTAAAGTTCCCCATTTGAGACTTTCAGTTTCTTGCCTGCATTTTTCACAAACCCCAGGTGTGGTATGGTGTAGGCTGTGCCTTGCAGAAGGGCATCTGATCAAAGGGAAGAGTGAGAGCTGAAATCAAGCCATGCACCTTCGCATCAGTTTGTGTGTGCTCACAAGGGGTGCCTTTTCCTTATTTGCATAAGGTGTTGCATGGCTAGAGGAGACTCTGTCATCTTCCTCAGTGTCTTGTTTCTCTCTGTTCTCCTTCATATTGTGTTTTCTATCCCTTGGCCTTTAAAGCTGCTTATCACCACACATCTGCCAGATCTCCTTCTAGTAACCCTGTCAGCCTCTGTGCCTCTCCAGTTGTCCCACAGGCCTCTTTAAAGCATCCTCACTGTCTTGTTTCCAGAAAACCTCTTCTAACTCGAAAACCTTTTATAAGATAGATTCAAGTGTATATTTTATAGTGTCATAAAACAAATTTCACTGGTTTGGTGCATTGATTTTTGTGACTATAAAAAAAGGATGAAACCCAGGTTGAGTTGAAATGTAAAATTGTCAAAAGCAAAACAGGAAACAAGTGTTTCTTGGTCAGCCATTTCCTACTGAGGCTCTCTGTGTAATGTGGTCTATGAAGAGTTCTCTGTTCAGCCTTAAACAGATTGAAGTGATCGTGGGGGGAAATCACACCAAACCCAGGGGCTGTGTGGAAGTGATGTGCAGCGCCAGGCCCCTGAGCCGCTGTAGAAAGGCGGGTTGTGAAGGCCCATGTGTCTGTATTAAAGGGAAGTCTTTGAAAGCTATCTTTCTAACAGGATAAATGTGAAAGCCACTGGGGAGGGGGGAAAAAAAAGAAGCACAAAACGGCCACTTGAGCATTGCTTCCTGCCCATGGAGCTCTAACTCTTTGCTGACAGTTATTCTTAGGCCTTCTTTGGCTTCAAAGGTTTCCTCTTTTCTATTTTTGGTAGCAGAATATGGATTTAGATCTGCATAGTCCCTCTCAACTGCTAATCCATGCCCTGAAGAGAGTAGGGCTGCTGTGTTCTGTTAGCTATCAGTTCTCTTTTCAGCACCTCCAAATGATTTTTAATATTAAGGACACAGATTTATGGGAAGGAGTCATTGAGTTTTCAAACTGATTTGTAGTCTCCTAATTTGCACATTCCTTTCTCCAGCAGGGGCATCTCAGAGATCATCTCAAGTAATGGGGCCTGACTTCTGTGATGAGTGAAAGAATCCAGGTTGGTAAAACAGATGGCCATCAAATGACCAAAAAGTAAGCAAAGATGATTTGCACTGGAGTAACATGTAACGGATTAAACACAGTTCCATTGTGGAAAGAAATAATTGATGCGTATGTAATCTAAGATTAGCTTAATCTGTATAAACTCCAACAAAAAGCTATAAACTATCCCAGACTGGAATGCTGAAGCCCTGGCCCCTGCAAAGGATAACCCATAGCCGAGAGCAGGCATTTTTAATTTTAGAGGTGTTTAATTCCATGCTCTCTGATTCTATTTCTTGAGTTGCTTCTGTTTTGCCCAATCTCGTGACTGCCTAACTTTACTGGCCCACTAATAACAATTACCTTACAAAGGCTGTCTTCTGTCTCCAAATACCTCAACATTTTTCAAAAAGAAATATTAAACGCTCAAGTCTTCCAGCAAAAATATGTGGCTACCCCCTTGGCTGAATGCAGAGCTGGAGATGAGAAATGCCACCCCCTTACACCAGCGGCCTCTGCCACGTGCTCTTAATTAGGGTCTCCCTCTGTGGCTTAAAAAAAAAGTGACAGTTTTATGCTTGAGAAGGATTATTGAGGGAAGGTGTAAACTGAAGCATCAAGGGGTCACCGCACCTCCTGGAGGTTACCCACACATTTCTGTCTACCACAGCATCTAGTTTGAACTTCATAATTCTCTAGAAACCATGAACCCTCACTTCAAAAATATTATATGTATGCCATTGATTTTATTTTGTTTTGCAAAGAATAAAATGAACGGAAGCGTACTGGGATTGGAGGAGGGATGGAATTTTGAGAATTAATTCTAGGCACTTTGCAAATGGATAATTGGCAAGAAAAAACCCAAATCTAGGTCATATATAGGGTTTTCAGCCCTGGGAAGGTGTCTTTAAATACATTTTACATAATGGTTTTGAGCAGCAGACAGCATTGTCTGCTAAGTGGAAGTATTGACAGTGAGCTAAAAAGCTACATAATAGAGTTAAAAAGAAAGCCTCCCTTAACTTTCCCCCAGAGCATTTGTACCCTGCTGAATTTTTTCGGGGTTACTTTAAATGTGTCCCAATGTCAGACTTGTTCAGAAGGAGAGCATTGTGTCTCCCAAGGGAATGATGATTTTCTTTCTCTTTCTTTTCTTTCTTTCTTTTTTTTTTTAAAGTGGAGCAGAATGCTAACTTATAATAGACTAGCTTTTTCCGTATAGAATATGTCCTCCCTCAGAATTCCTAGGCAAATATTCAAACTCCTGGGTTGGGAAAGGTTAAAAGGAACTGGAAAAGTCTATAGTGGTTCTTTCTGAGATGCACTCCAACACTTGGCAGGATGAGGTGTTCATAGCAGGTGCTGGATTTGCTATAAATGGACAATTTATAAACAGATCTGACAACTGGGAAAACAGAGCAGTGGGGAATGCTGGCATTCCAGGGGCCCATGGTTGATTTCCTATCAGATGGTCCTCAGCATGGTATTATTGATAGCTGCTGCTCTGAAAGAAGGCCAGTTGGCTGATGCATAAAAGGGCTGTACCTCAATTCATGCCTGATCTGCTGCTAGATATTTTAAATAGGTCAGTGCAAATTAGCTTCTTCAGGTTGGTACTTCCTTAATTAGCAATTTAATTGCAAAGTCTTCTTCTCCCTCCTCAACATTGACTGAACTTAACTCTCTTGTCTGAAATGCAGGAGGACAGAGACCTGTGAGTAGTATGATCAAAACAAAAGAGGAGCCTGAGGGCAGTGGGGGAGGATTCAGAGCAGCGTTTAGTGCCCATGGCCAACACAGAACCTAGCTAAAGCAAGTCTGGTGTGCCACTGAGACTAGCATTTTCGGCTGTGTGTCCTAGGGGAGAAAGGAGCAGGGTCTTTGTGCACTGAGCCCTGGGGGAGAATCCATAATATGCAGCAAATGAATCTCATTTTTCTTTTGCTGTTTGTCAAGGGCTGCCAGTACCCTAGGACATTTCTAAGACCCCTAGGCAAAGTCTACTTTTGGAGTAATCTCATGGTCCATTGTAATGATCACATCCATAGTTTTCAATGTTTTTATTTATTTTTTGGACAGGATTCCCCCCCCCACCCCTTCCCAGACTAGAAAAGTTTAATGGTTCCTGTATGGATGGTATTGGATAGCATTCCTTCATATGTATCTGCTGTCTTGCATTGGCATAGTTCCGCTCAGAGCTAGTGGAGTGGCCATACCTGTTTGTTGTAGCTATATGAGTAGTTTTTCCAGGAGACAGTTTGGCTAGGTCTCTACTTTTCTCCTGACCACACCCTATTGTTTTTCTCTTCAGAGGAACAGACTGAGAGCCTGATCCTGAAAGGAATTTTGACTTCCATACAAGGACTGAAAACTGGACAGGCCTAAAGATTATGTTATGGAATTGAATGCTCACCCTAGCACAAGGGTTGGCTGGGTGTGAGGGCTCTTGGAGTATAAAGCATTGGGCTTTGCAGGAATCCAGAACAGGGACTGTTTGGTGCCACATAATGGCAAACATAACTGGAGTAGAAAGGGATCTGAGGCAGTGAAGCAACTGACACTTTTGTTAGTTGTGGGAAGTCTTGTCTGTGAGTGGAAACTCCTGAGAATCTTGCCTCTGGGAATCTCAGTTTCATCAGCTGTGGTGAGCTCTCTGGTAAATGTGTGACAACTCTTGCTGTAGCATCTATTATTTACATAGAACCATACTGGGTACAGGAGGTACAAGAAAGTATAGGTATAGTACTGCCAGCCAAAAGTTTATGATGTGGTTAGAAAGGCACACTATATTCTTGTGAAAAAATAGTAAGTCTGGGAGTAGCAGGGTAAGTAAAATTCATGGACTACAAGGGAAAGCTCTAGAAGTGCCCACGAAGGCGTGGTGGCTGGAGGGTGAGAGAAGCCTTGACGAGAAAGATAGGGCTGGAACTGGGCCTTGAGAAGAGCAGGAGAATTTCAGTAACAGGAAATGTGCAAAGGAGAGTATTCCAGGTGGGGAAATGTCATGCTGATAGCCCTGACGAAGAGATGGCCTCTGTGTTTGGGAGGAGAGAAAAGAAGAATGTCTTGGCAGGTAAGGCTGAGGAATTACACAGATTAGAGGTCACACAGAGTTTGGAGTTCATCTTGCTGGACATTTCTGATTAGGGAAGGGAAATGAGGAAAGCAGTATATCAGGAAAGTGAAGACAGAAGAGAGTGGCAGTCACTGCAAGAGGACCTCACAGGGTACAATCTCGCAGTGACCAAAGCTTAGGTCTGTGGAATTTAGTGGACTGTGTGGTGTGTTCTGTTAAGCCACCCTGTGTAAACAGAGCCCTCCTTCCTTGATGTCTCTCTTCCTCCTTTACAGCCCCTGCTTGCCATGTGGCTAAAGTAGGGTCACATAAGCTTCTGCTTATGGAGTTTCCCTGCAAACACAGAGCCAAAGTGAAACAAAGGCAGATTCATTTTTTTAAAGTTCACTGCTTTGACTCCTATTTGCTCACTCTGGGATTCCCATTAGTGTTGTCCTGGTTGATTTGAGGCCTTTTCTGGACATTTGGATAATTGCTTATTTTCATAACTCAGAAGGTCATCTCTGAGCTCTGGGAACATCTGCTCAACTTGACAGTTAAGGCACAGTGGGGGTGTGTTTTGCCTTGGTTAAGGAGGGCTCACCTACTAACACTCCTGGGAGGACACGAGTGTGGACCCTCTTTCCTCATACTTTTCCATCCGTTTTTTTAACATCTCAATATGTGGCCTGCAAACACCTTAGGTATCACCTAGAAAGCTCCACACCAGACCTACTGGATCAAGATCTGCTGGTTTTGCCACATATTGTGGGATTCATATGCCCATTAGTTTGAGAAAAGCTGCTTTTAACCTTGCTGGATGGAAGGATCACCTTTGGAGCTTTTAAAACATTCCCTAGCATATTGTATAGCCAAGATAAATTAAGTCAGAATCTCTAGGGGTGGAGCCCTAGCAATGTTTTGGTTTTTGTTTTTGTTAAGTTTCTAGGAGCACCTGGGTAGCTCAGTTAAATGTCCGACTTTGGGTCAGGTCATGATCTTGTGGTTTGTGAGTTCAAGTGCCACATTGGGCTCTGTGCTGACAGCTCAGAGCTTGGAGCCTGCTTTTGATTCTGTGTCTCCCTTTCACTTTCTGCCCCACCCCTGTTCACGCTCTGTCTCTCTGTCTCTCTGTCTCTCAAAAATATATAAACATTAAGAAAAAAAAGTTTCCAGATGATTCTGTGTGCTGCCTGAGTTGAAAACCACTGGACTATGGTCTGGGTTAGCCATTCTGTTTCCAAGGCACCAAATTCCCCTCATGTCATAAAACAAAACACGACTAACCTTTTAGCCACAGATCTAGGCAAAGTTAAAATAATGTTAATTAAGCATTTATCCAGAAGCTGGTTAGAAACTCCTGGCCAAGACCAGATGTAACCATTGGATTCACTTGTAAGTGTTAAGAAGACAGATTGTTAAAATTCCTAGTCGTAAGTATTTTTTTCTGGCTTTGGAGGGTGGCTCCAGGTAGAACTGGGAAGATGGTTGACCTTGCCCCTAATCTTTTTGATGTCCAAGTAGAGGTACCCAGGCCTGTACCCTGAAGAGTCATGTTCCTTGTATTTTAGAGCAGAAATGCACTGAGGAATTCATAGTATTGATTGTCACACAAATGCTCACTTTTAGGAAAGACAAAAGGGTTTAAAAGCAGTGTCCACCAATCCTTAGGCTAGGGTAGATGTTGGATTTTGATAACTATTTTATAGTTATTTTGACACATTTTTTTCCCCATTAGGGCCTTTTAAGTCAATACCAGAGTTCTGAGAAACTTCACCCATGAATTTAAGTGAGTCTCAAGATAGTCTCTGATTTCCCTTAGTCCCCCAACTCTGCTATAATACCAGGAAATTTCTATGAACAGATTCCAGTCTTGAGCCAATCTTGGTCAAGTCTTCGAGGGTATTCGCAACTAGGGTTCTTCTTGCCTTGCACCTGACTTACCCTGCCCTTGCTATGGCCATGAGCCTGAGCACTGCTGTATGAGCGTAGCCTTTCTTCCCATTCCTGATTTTTTGTCCTCTTAGAACTAGGTTTGAAGTGCAGCCTACTTAGCTGGAGTGTACACATGCTCCTTTAACGCTTTCTAGTGACTTTTTTCCTGGACTGGATCCTGCTTTGAACTAAGGTATTCTAGATTTAGTGTGTTGATACTTGTCTGTCTGGGGTTTCCTGGTGCTCTGTCTACTCAGCATCTCAGACTGCCATACATATTGCTCTGCACTGAGCTTGAGATCACCTGGCCCTTTTGCACACTGTGGTTTCGACTGCTGGCCACTCTCTTTAAGGGCTCACATCTTACTTGGTCATGTTCCCTAAGCATTGGCTCCCTCACTTTTTTGGTTTTCTTTCTTTTCCCTTTGGTTTGGCATTAGGGTCTCAGCACAACTCCCTACTTCTACCCTCAGTCAAGGTACTGTAGTAGCAGTACCCACTCAAATATGACTATGGAGACAGTGTTGCCAGGACCATCACCATTCTCAATAACAATAGTAACATTATTTTTTGATGATGAGGAAATGGGTTTGGAGATGAACTAGACAGTGGTTGTGAGAAGACCTAACTGTCTCACTTACAGCTTGAAACATCTAAGACTTTAGTTCTGTATCATAACTTTTCAAGTCAAGATGACCCACAGAAAAAAATCTGAATAACTAAATGGAAATTCAGCACTGATGCTAACCTGAAGTGACATTTATGTTGGCTTTCTCATTGGTTCATGTATTTGTATTTGTGTGTATTGTATGTATATAGAGCATATATATAACATGTATATAATACATATATAAATTATATATATAAGTAAATACATATGTACATAAATTATATATGTTTACTGAGAACACAACAGGGGTGTTTGTGAGGTGGGCACCAATTCCAGAAATAAAATGTTGTTTTACTGAAGGTAAAAGACTATCTGCTAAGTGTCCTGTGAGTTTCCTAGGCTGCCAGTCCTGGCGGCTCTTTTAGGAACAGCAGATCACTTGCTTCTCTCTGGAATAAGATTCATGAGGAAGATCAGAGGATTTTCGAAATTGTTGCTGTCTGTAAAAGAATTTATAATTTGCACCTTCCTGTGCCCAAGTTGCTCCCAGGCACCCTCACTCTGGTTCTTGAAATTGGTATGCTTTCTGTTCAGACAAGTAGCTTCTTGGGCTATTAATTATATAATTAAAAGTCTAAACCTTTTCATTTTAAATGATAATAAAATGTCTAAAGGTATGTTGCTTGTAAACCTATATTATTTTTTGTCTTTCCATTTTATTGCCTTTTATTGATGGCTGCTAACTGGCCAAGCCAAGCTAATTACTGCCCTGTTGTTTGTGGAAGACTAGGTGACACCAAGACCATTAATGACTCAATAAATTGGGGCTACAGAAAAGCCTGACTACTTTCTTCTTGCTCCTTCTCTTGTTAGTCTCATTGTTCTGCTTTGGCCAAATCTGAGAGGATGGGCACTGTGAAGTCAGCTGTTGATATGGCTGAGAGCACTGGTGGATAAAAAAAAAATATCAGAGTGAGCAGAGACTCCAGGGACTAGGAGAATGAGAGGGTCAGGGGGACCACCAAAATGTGAAAAAAGAAAGGGGAAAGATTCCAAACTGAGAATTCCACCCGATATTAGAAAGATGTCCACCTTCTGATTAAGATCCATGACTTTGTCTAGCACTGAATCAATATTAAGTTGATTCTTAACATGAATTAGGTTCCATTGACTCACCTGAATTAGAATGAAACTCGAGGCAGTTCTAGGGTGTCTATGCAAAGGTAAATGTTAAAGGGTCAGAGTAGGTGGCCAAGTCTCTCTTCTTCCTATCTTCTCATTAAATCTAACAGAGTGAAAAAAAAATCTAACAAAATCTTTTATCCTGGAATCTTGCTGTTACTAAACTTTATAAAATAAAGCCTGATAGTCATTTTTTGGAGGAATAATATATTGCCTATCCCATAATGGTACTTAATAAATTATGGAATAAATGAATTGTTACATCCTTGGTAAAGCTATTTGCCTTACAAGTTATACTGGATATACCTTTATTTTGTTTTTAGATTTATTTTTAAAATAAGGTATATTAACCGCTGTTGATATTTTTTACATTTTCTTGTAGACTTTTCTATCAAGATTTTTTAAAAAAAATTGTTTATTTTTTGGCACAGAGGGGTTTGGGCAGGCAGAATGTGGATATAATACACACAGTTATTTTAAAATTTTAATTCAGTAAAATTAATTTGGATTAGGAGGCTTCTGCCATCATTTGGAGTCACTGGGGATTCTTTAGCACATTGTAAGTATTTTATTCTAAGAAGTTAGAATAATAGAGTTAGAGCTCAAGCAGAAAGAATACTCCTTGTTGATGAAGAAATGAGATATAGAAAGATTCAGTAACCAGTTAGCTGGGCAAAAACTGTCCTCTAGGACCCTCAGCCCATGTGTCCTCTTTCCTTCAAATAAATATCCTAATAGCATAGCCACAGTGAGGTGAGGGAGGTAACCAGAGAAAATTAAAGATGGCCTGGAACTCCTGAAAAATATCTTACTGTGAAGTAAGCTGATTGCTTAGAGTAAGAGCAAAATGGTTAAAAGTGTGTGCTTCAGAGTTACAGTTTTGGGCCCAAATTCTGGCTCTATTGGTTACTAGTTCTGTGGCCTTGGGCAGTTTTCTTTAATAACTTTTTACTCACCCCATATTTATTGACTACCAACTATGTTCCAGGTACTCTCTGTGCTATGGATATAGCAGTGAACAAAGCAAAGCCTACTCCCAGTGAGGCTTAAATTCTAGAAGGGCATATAGACAATTGAAAATGTAAATGTATTGGTTGGAAATAAGTGACAGGGAGAAAAATAAATCTGAGAGGGAGAGGGAGTGCCACAGAAAGATTGCTGTTTTACAAAAGGAGCGCTTCCCTGATAAGATGACACTTGAGTGGAAATCCAAGGGAAGTCCTTAGTTTTTCCCAGCCATAGTTTCCTCATCTACAAAGGGGTAATGATAGTATCTGCTAGTCTCAGATAATGATATTCTCACAAGGTAGCATTGAAAATTCAATGAGAGAATGCACTAAAGCAAAATGCTCCACTGATGATAGCTATAGTTATTATAATTTGTTTCCTTCTTTGTCAAATGGAAAAAATTAGGTCGATCTGTAAGGACCTCTGCAGGAATAACACTCCTGTGATGAGCAGTCTGACTTGTATAATGACACATGCTTTTGATGGAATCTTGGACCTAATTTTTACTCCCTGTTTATACTTAGCTATATCTTCCAAAACTGCCAACCCATTTGACATCAGGTGGAGATCTTATGCACAACTGAGAACAGCTAAGCCATGTTCAAGGGATGAGAACTCAAGGTTGAAATCCCTACGCAATACAACTTTTCACTGTCACCTTTGAACCAAGATGCTTACTAGTGGGCGAAAGTAAATGAGAGACTTCTGTTCAGATTCATAAGGATATTTCTGTGGATATAAGACTTGCCCTTGCTTGAAGGGATAGTATTAAAACTCATTAAAGTTTGGGGCGCCTGGGTGGCGCAGTCGGTTAAGCGTCCGACTTCAGCCAGGTCACGATCTCGCGGTCCGTGAGTTCGAGCCCCGCGTCAGGCTCTGGGCTGATGGCTCGGAGCCTGGAGCCTGTTTCCGATTCTGTGTCTCCCTCTCTCTCTGCCCCTCCCCCGTTCATGCTCTGTCTCTCTCTGTCCCAAAAATAAAATAAAAAAAAACGTTGAAAGTTTGAGTACAGTGGTGCTTAATATGGCAGAACTGTAAAAAACAGCTAAGAGCTTTGCCTTGTTGGCATTTCTACAGTTAATGCATCTTACTTAAAAAACAGGGATTTTGCATATCCATGGTCCTGCAAGGTTCTGAAGTCTGTGTTCATAGACACAGGTCTGAGAAATGACTTTGACTACATTTGTAAATTGAATAAAGTACTTAAATCTGTATGCAAATGTTCCATGTACCAGGAAATATGTTTTTTCTTTTTTTAAGTGATGGGAAATAATCTTCTAAAACAAGCATTTAGAGAATTGCTCCCATGATTTCTGAATGCGTTTCTTTCTTTTGATAAGAACTGCTTTCTCTAAATCCTGTGCGTTGGGGATTTGCTTAGAAAACATGGATCTAAACCTCACTGAAAGACATTGATATCCACGAATGTTTTGACTTGCCCATTGACATGATAGATCTGTTTTGTTTTGTTTTTTAGCGGGTTTGATTCAAAGTGCAGAGTGGTTCTCTGTGAGGCCTTGTCAGATAGGCCAGACTCTTGTATGCTTCTGAGTCCTCTTGATACTCTGGAGAGGAGCTGGCAGATCATTCCAAGAGTCAAATTTTACCCTAGTGCTTTAGCTTAGCGTTGCATAACTTCCTTCTGTCTAATTGCAGATCTATAAATGGATTTGTATTTATGGGAGAATTTGACCTTTCCATTTTAAAGACATTTCCCATTTTATTTTATTTTTTTAAGTTTATTTATTTTTGAGAGAGCGAGAGAGCACGTGTGGGAGGGGCAGAGTGGGAGAGAGAAAGCATGAGAGAATCCCAAGCAGGCTCTGCACTGTCAGCGAGGAGCTCCATGTAGGGCTAGAACTCATGAATCATGAGATCATGATCTGAGATGAAATCAAGAGTTGGAGGCTTAACCAACTGAACCACCCAGACACTCTGGCATTTCCCATTTTAAAAGTATGTGTTGGCCAGGATTCCTTTTATACTCTTGACAAAGGTGCATTGATAGTGGTCTGAAAAACTTTATTGGAATGAGGGAGGCTGAACCCGTTTGTCAGCAGTGAGTATACATAGGCTCATGTATTGCTGTTTCACAGCAATGTCTGATTGTTTAAGGCTGTGCATTTCTTCTGTTGTGCTTTCTTGGGCCTCTTTACCATGAGCCCTCCTGGAGTATCACCGAATCTTTAGTAGCTACAAAAGACTTAAAACTAAAGGTTTTCAATCTGTATTTGTAAGAATTGTTCCCAGAAGGAGAGCCAGATTTCAATAGGTTTGGGCTACCCACCCCTTTTTTAAACAAAAACTTCAAGAAGCTAAGGGAAAAACAAGATAGGTGCTGTGTTTTCAGTAGTAAGAGAAATACCCAGCATGCCTAACCCACATCAGGTAACAAGAATTTCCAAAGACATAAGAAATATATGTATTTTTTTGGTTGTTTGATCTTTGCAATTGGTCCATTTTATCGCTTGATGTGCAAGTAAACACAGCTTTCACAGTAAAGGCCTCTGATATATTACCTTTCTTGCATTAGCATGTGTGGCAATGGCAGGTGCATATGACACTTTCTCACTTAATGTACACCTCATTGTCATCTACTGGCCTTAGTCATGGATTTGACACATCCAGGATTTACCAGTTCACAATAATGCCATATTCACAATAATGCATAATGCTATGCTACCAGCATAGCCATTATTACTTAAAAGAGGCATGTGGCTAAGGACAGATATCCCCAGTTATGTGATTGTGAGGCCCATCATACTTCAACAGTTTTCATTAACATATATCTTTTAGTGTCTGTTGATTGAGAAATTACAAAATGTAAATTAAAAAAAAAGCTATTGAGAATTGAGGTACGTGGTATTTGTTTAAATGCATTTAAATATAACTTTATTAATTTTTAGTTATATAATTAACATATGTCTATATTTTCATTGAATAAATTAGATACAACCCACAAAACTGTACCTTCTTTCTCATTTCTTGACCTGAGCCCCAATTCCAGGCCTCTCCCTGGAGGAAACTGCTATTAGCTCTATAGTTTGTATCCATCCATGCCTTTTCTCTGCTATCTTATTAATATATAAAAATCTCAATATTTGGTGCTGCTTTTTATGTATGGTACATGTGTTCTGTAACACACACTGTACTGTACTGTATGTATTATGCTGCAACTCAACCCTATGTCTTGGAAGTTATTTCATGTCAGTTCATAAAGAACCCCACTTATTCTTTTTAACCCATGTGTACTACCATTGTTTTTTTTTTTAATTTTTTAAAAACATTTATTCATCTTTGAGAGACAGAGAGAGACAGAACATGAGTGGGGAAGGGGCAGAGAGAGGGAGACACAGAATCAGAAGAAGGCTCCAGGCTCAGAGCTGTCAGCACAGAACCTGACGCAGGGCTTGAACTCATGAACTGTGAGATCATGACCTGAGCCGAAGTTGGACGCTCAACTGAGCCACCCAGGTGTCCCAATACCATTGTTTATTTATCCATTCCCCAGCGGTTGATCATTTCCATCTTTCCTCACATTTTGTTACTATGAAAACTGTTGCAAAAAAAATCCTTGTGTATATATGCCACCTTAGGACTGTGTAGTCCGCGGTTCTTTGGGGGTAGGTACCAAGAAATGGACTTGCTGGGAGTTTTCCTTTTAAATGAAGTTATATTTATTAATCACAAAATCTAGGTATATTTGAAGTGTAGTAGAATATATATGTTAAGGCATTGTTTTTTCAGCCTGAATACAATGCCTAGACCCAAAAGGATTGAAGGACCCCTGTTGAGGAATCTCTAGCAGAGTGGAAAGAATATAAGTCTAGCTGTAGTAGATTTTGATTCATGCACTGGCTATGTGACTTAATAGGTCTGAGTATCTTTCTATTCCCTCATCTGTAAAACTGTGAAAAAAAATTCTGTTTACCTCAGTGTCATGATGAGCAAATGAGAAAATTACATAAAAGTTCTTTGGATTTTTGGTCCCAGGATCATGACAGTCTATTGTAGCAGCCCTACATGCAAGAAACACATAAAAATAATTTTAAAAAACCTCATAAAATATTAAAAATAGAAAGTTGTACTCAAAAGGAAGAAAGTGAAATCTCCAAGTCCCAGAAACAAAGAGGGAACACAAACCCAGAATGGTAAGCTAATGAACAGATGTCTCCATGGCCCAGAAGAGAATTAGACTTTGATATATGCCTCAAATGCCTCAGTAGATGGTGGGGTTTTAATGCCCAAAGATTTGTCCTTGGCTTACTCAAGGCTCCTGAGATCCTAGCTTAAGGCTAGGACAGTGTCTGCTCTTTCAATAAAAGGTGAACTTTAAAAACTCTCCACTGGCCCAGCAAAGCTCTGAGAAAGCTCATGAGTACCTGGGTTCTGGTGGAAAAAATAACATCACCATGAGTGTGCTGTGCATGGGTATAGAATCCAAATTTACTTTACCTGCATCTTGAGGAATGTCAAACTGAAAAATTAATATGGAAACTGATTGTGGAGTAATGAAATCTCTGGGGTTTCCTTTATAGAAGAACTCATTCTCTAAGTACATTTCTTCAGTTCACAGCATACAAAATTCACACACACTTAGACAGACAGACAGACACCCCCCCCCCACCTCGTGTGAAGATTTATATCCCCGGAACTTAAAGCAATATGAAATTTAGGATACTATAAAAGAAGTATGTTTAAAAGAGTGAAAGATTGAGCGTGTGACTTTGGCTCAGGTCATGATCTTGTAGTTCGTGAGTTCGAGCCCCAGGTTGGGCTCTGTGCTGATAGCTTAGTGCTTGGAGCCTGCTTCTGATTCTATGTCTCCCTCCCTCTCTCTGCCCTTCCCCTGTTTGTTCTCTCTCTCTCTCTCTGTCAGAAATAAATAAACATTAAAAAAATGTAAAAGAATGAAAGAAATGGGAAGTGGGGGCTGGGTAACATGGGTGAAGGGTGGTGGAACATACAGACTTCCAGTTATGGAATGAATAAGTCATGGGGATAAAAGGTACAGCATAGGGAATATAGTCAATGGTATTGTAATACCATTGTATGGTAACAGATGGTAGCTACACTTACTGCAGTGAACATAGCATTTGCATAGACTTGTCAAATCACTATTTCATACATCTGCAACTAATGTAACATTGTGTTTCAATATATTTCAATAAAAAAAAGTTATCAGAAAAAAGCTGTGGCGTAAGAAAGAAATAAAATAATGAAAAATAAAGTAAGGGGAAAATCATAAAAATGGAATGAATGCTAGTAGAGAGCAGGTTCTTTCGAAAAATATCACATAGAACTTTAGAGGGGAAAACTATAGTTATTGAAATTGAAATTGTGCTTTGTAAATAACACACATGATGTAAGGTTGGATTTATTATTTTAAAATATAATTATTAGTGATTAAATAGTGAAACTAAAGCAATGGTCCATATTAGGCTATTACTAGTATGCTATAAATACTTGTAAGATTTCCTGTTCACCTAATTATTTATGTATTTTTTTATTGAAGTATAGTTGACATACAGTGTTCTGTTAGTTTCAGGTGTACAACATAGTGATTAAACAATTATGCACATTATGAAATGCTCACTGCATTAAGTATAGTTACGGTCTGGCACCATACAAAGTTATTACAATATTATTGCCTATATTCCTATGCTGTACATTTCATCACTACTTACTTATTTTATAACTAGAATTTTGTACCTCTTCATCTCCTTCACCTATTTTGCCATTCCCCCACTCCCTGTGCTCTGGTTTGTTCTCTATATTTATGTCTCTTTCTGTTTGCTTGTTCATTTTTTTTTTATTCCACATATAAATGAAATCATAGGGTATTTGACAGGTAAATATAAACTAGTTCTGAAGGCAAAAGCGAAGTGCATGTAAAAGTTGAACTCTAACCTCAGAAACATCTTGTGTCTCATCAGAACAATGAAGAAAATCTTGTTTTGCTTTTGAGATTTGGCATGGCTATTACCAGGGGACTAGATCCCGCTTCTCTTCAGCAGTAAAGTCGTCCACTGTGCTTAGATTGCCAAGAACCTCTAACTGATGGTGGTGCTAATGAAGTACTTGCTTATATTCCACACCGAGCGGACTGTTAGGCACAAGAAGAAGCCCCCAAAATTTTTGCTTTATATTAGTCCAAGGACTCTTCTGAGGTATCCCTTGTTGTTGGCTTTGCTGCTGGTAATACACCCTCCTCCTGTTTTACTGCTGAAGGCTCTAGACCTTTCCTGCATGGTTGTCACATGTTTTCTTGTGCTTTTAAAATAGGATTCTCCTGGAGTCCCTGGGTGGCTCAGTTGGTTAAGCATCTGACTTTGGCTCAGGTCATGATCTCACAGTTTGTGAGTTCAAGCCCCAGGTACAGCTTTGTGCTGACAGCTCAGAGTCTTGAGCCAGTTTCAGATTCTGTGTCTCCCTCTCTGTGCCCCTCCCCCACTCATGCTCTGTCTCTCTCTCTCTCTCTCTCTCTCTCCCCTGCAAAAATAAATAAACATTAAGAAGAATTTTTTTTTAAACAAGATTCTCCCAGGAATGCTTATGTATTCTGTGTCTCCCTCGCTCTGCCCCTTCCCCACTCATGTTCTGTCTCTCTCTCCTGCAAAAATAAATAAACATTAAAAAAAATTTTTTTTAAACAAGAGTCTCCCAGGAATGCTTATATTTTTGTTTCCACAACATTTGTAATGCCACATTCTGAACTGAGCAGTCACATGAAATTTGCTAAGTATGAGAGGATATTATCAATTCTTGCCTGAACTTTCTAATCCATCTCCTTTACTTAGGAATGGTTTTGTGGTTGCTGTCTTTGTTGCTAATATTATTCGTCCCTGAGAATAACAACAAATGCTAAGAGATTTCGTAAAATGAAAAGATTAACTTCTAAATTACTGTGGGAAAGATTGCTTTTTCACAGATCATATAGAAAGTGTCTCTAACTTTGATTTATTGGAAAGCTTTAGGTTAAAACATTGAAATAGGTTAAAACATTGAAAAAACTGATATAACCGACTAAAGAGAAAAGAAAGAAGAAATTTAGAATTGAATGATCTGCAAAAAGGAAATAAAATCCTGTTCATGTAAGAACAGTTGAAAGTAAGCCAAGCACCATCCTATTTGAAAATGATAGAATTCATGCTTAAATTGCAATTTATTTTCAGCATTGAAGACTGTTAGACTAGAATAGGGTCTTGGAACCAAATTCAGAGCTTGACAGTGCAGGCTGGAAAGGGAGGCGTGGCTCTCTGGTTGGAAACATTAAACTGTAAATAATTTCTTCTGAGTCTCTTTTGTTTTGGTAGAAACTGAAACATGCCATGGTGGTGTGTACATGATGCCAGAACATCTAAATGAAAATTAGAATACAGATGCATGCCTTACATCCATATGTAGGAATAGTCTTCAGAGTGGCAGCCTCATTCCAGTCAGGGATCAGGAAATGGCACTCAGGGTACAGAGGGCTATTTTTCCCTCCCAGTTGACACTCTTTGGGACTTCCATTGACCTTCCCTATCTTTTGTTGGCTTTGCTTCTGCTAAAAACTGTACCCTCTTCCTGCTTCCCTTTGTTCTTATTTCTCAAGTAACTATCCTGAGTCTCAGTTTTCTCATTTGTAAAATTGTCCAGTGCCTGAACCCTGGTAAGAATTTAAGAAATGCTCATTCCTTGTTTAATACACCCTATTCCCACACAAGTGGTGGAAATGAAAATAGCAAAAAGGAGGAAAAGAAGACTGGAAGCTGATTCTTTTGTAGGTGTTCTCCCTTTGCTATTCACATATAGGAATCCTTACCTCTACCTAATCCTCTAAATCTCCCTCCTCACTCTGGTGGTGGGGGTGGGGGTGGGAAGAGGCAGGGGCAGTGATCAAGAGAGTCATTAGCATGCAATGTTACTCTGAAATGTAGATGTCTGTTTTTCTATTAGGCTTCTGTGTACTCTGATGCCACCCTATTCCCTATATTGTCTTTCACTATAGAATATAAAAATTATGGGGTAAATTTAGGAGGGAGCTTTTAACTTTCTTAGTAGCCCTAGCAACACATACTCTTAGAGAACCTCAAAAAGGATTTTGAACTTGCTATAGGAAAAGGAAGGCTTGAGAGAATTTGGGAAGTAGGCAAAACTTGAGGGGTGTCAAAAGATGGTGATGGTAGAAAGTTGAAGCAGGTGCACAGTGCAGAGTGTCTGAAACCTGACACACACTGAGAAAGAGTGGAGCCCTCTTTCCCTGGAGGCCTTGAGCCTTCCTGTCACCACTCTGCTTCTTTGAGTGCCCCAAAGTTGCCCTTTGGAATCTTCACTCCTGCATCTGGGTAGCGGAGGTGAAAGGTGAGAACAAAAGGCACTGATCCCACAACTGTAGCCTGAATTCATCCTCCCCCAGTATCACTGTGATAGTGTTACCTGGTGCTCCTGGCAGGGCCTACTATGCCTCAGGTCCTTGTCAGCTATTTACCACTTAGAGCTTGTCTTTTTGGGAGAATATTTTCTGAGAGCTCCAGACAACCAGTTTGAAACCAGATGTTGGGAAGAATAGCTATTAAAACAAAGTTAAGTCCTACTGATAATACAGTCAGTTATCCAAATTTTTCTGAACAACTAGATGGTGTGATGCTAATAAAATGCCACCTAATGGGATAAAAGGTTTCAGATACTTGCAAATGAATAGCCAATAGCTGGGGATGCAGTGCCATCACAAGTCACAACACAACTAAGCCAGCCATTGTAACACTTAAAATCAGAAGAAACAAACAGTTCATAGAGATAAACTTTATTTGATTGTAAAATACAGAGCTGTTGTGAGAAATACTGATGGCTTAGGTATCTTTAGTATTATACTGTCAATAAATCTTTCCTGATGTTCTTAAGTGTTTTCAACTTAATTGGCTGCACTTAAAATGTCTGATCTTGAAAAACAATGGAGAAGTGCATTAAAAGTGAGTGCAATCAAATACAAATGGTTCAAAGTTACATTAAAAAGGGGGAAATCTATATATTATTCCACTTAATGTACTGCATTCAGAATGTCAAAGCCTGAAAAAGAATAATAATTATGTAGTCATTAAAAAAAATGTGTTTTCAGAGAGTATTTAATGGCTTGAGAATAGGCTGCCCATTATAATTAGAAAAAAATACAAACTGTATTTTGGAATGATCCCAGTTTTGTAAATTAACTGAATATATGTACAAACATATATATGTATATACATACATATACAAACACAAAGAAAAATTAAAAGATTTGGAATTAATAAAGAAAAAGCTTATGATCATCCAGGTGATAGGATTAGATGTGATTTTTTTTTTGTATCTTTGTATTTTTCTGTATATCCTATAGTAGACAACTTTTAACTTTTATAGAATTTTTTTTAAGAAAACATTAGAGGAGAAAACAAAATTAAAATGAATATAATCTAACTCTAAGGGAAAAAATACATTGCAATGGAGAAAAATACTTAGAATTAAGGAAAGAGCCTCCTGAACAGTGGGTAGGGGAAAAGAAAAAGGAAGATTGTAACTGGGTCAAGTACATGTACAACTTTCTCTCCAAAGCTTAGGCATTTCTCTTTCTATGACTCTCCAGAGCTGATTTCTTCTAATCTTAAGGCAAGTTTCTAAACTAATTGCAGGAAAGATCACATTTGTTCTTGGTGAAGTGGTCCGACTGGTATTGCATTTGTAAACAGTATTTGTTTCAGAGTTGCTGACTGTACAGGTTGCTTTATGGGCCACTTTTTGGGCAGCTGGTATTGTGTGGTGCTGCCATAGGCTTTCCAGGTTTTCCCAGTACACCAGTGGGCATGTTGGAAAACCCTGGTCTGATTCCGTCATGATCCATGCTGTCACGCTATGATGCTCTTGCCTCCCTGCAGCCTGAACTGGCCTGCAGAATTGACAGTTGTTTCCCACTAACCTGTGGTCATGTTCCCTTTTTTGTTGTTCTGAGATGTTCTCTTATTCAGCTTATTCAGCACCTCAGCTTTCATCCTGAGATTTGGATGATAGCCACGTAGTGACACTGCTCTGAGGTTGCCCCAAATGCTGATCCCCAAAGAGAAATGTGCACATCTCCTGTGTGGGCATGCCAGCCACACCCGCTGAAGTTGGCCTTTTATGTAAAGGCAGAGTTTGCAAAAAAGAGCATGAGATTGAGACAAGGACAACTTCAAGGTTGGGTTTAGGGTACTGTGTTTGTTCTTTTGGCTTGTTTCTGAGCCAAGATTAAAAAAAAAAATCGGGGCTTACAAAGTAACTGATAAAGTGGCTATAATTATTTTGGTGAAATAATTATAACCATAGATTCTGTGCTCTAGGTGTGAAAGTAACAAATCTTTGTTGCAAATACGATTTTCGAAAGAGGTAACGCTCAGCCCATGTAGTGAACACTCAATAAATGTTAACTCCTTATGGTTAGCTGAAGCACTTAGGGCTGTAAGTTGGCAGCACAGGACCATGTTTCCTCTGTGTTAAAAAACAATTTTAATTACAGCAGTGGTGTTTTTGTTTCTAGATTAAAAATCTGTGTCAACTCCAAATGTTATTCACATTTTTAGGTCCTTACAAAGCACATTTTCTCTTGGAGGAATGGGGCATGGGGAAAGGATGGTGATGCATTACATGTCTCATCATTATAGCCTACTTTTTATGCTGCCCTCCTACCCCTGTCCCCCGCCGCCATTATGGAATGACTCAGCTATGCACCTACCTCTCTACTAAGAGATAGGCTTAATTCAGATCTCTTCTGGATGGAGAGGGATGTGGCAAATGACCTGGTGAGATGGGTGTTTTATTTCAACAACAATCCTCTTTCCCACTCAGTGGGTTATTTATTCAACTTTTTTTTTTTTTTTTTTTTTTTTTTTTTAAATCTGGAGACTTGGATGTGATCCACTGTAGACAGGATCTGAGCACTGGGAAGATTTGGAGGATGCCTATCTCTTTTGGAAAAAAGACATTCATTCCATTCTGTGTTGGGTGGGTGGAGGATTAACATGATTAAGTTTGGTAAATTCCTTCATTATTGTGGTTGTTATCTAGCAATTGAAAAGCAAAACTCAAAGAACCATATATCCTTGGCAAAGCTGCTTCTCAGAGCCTCTCCTTCAGAGCATGAGGAATCTGCTCAGGGAGCCTCTTCCAAACCATTAGAAGTAGAAAAATGAAGAGACTCTCCCTTTTTAGGTCTCCCATTATTATATCATGCTCTTTCTTGAAATCAATCCTCTTTCATCCTTTCCTCTTACAATGCTGTTCTCCAGTGAATGGAAGTAGAGACTTCTTGTTACTCTTTTCATCAACCTCCTTCCTTCTGTTTCTTCTGTACTTTGTTTTCTATTTTCTTTTGAAGGAAAACACTTTTCATTTATTCATTGCCCCCCCTTTTTTTTGAATATCCATTCTGTGATAGTACTTTATTTCTTATAGAACAAAAGCATTCTATCTCCTTTAAACCCCTTTAGTCTTGTATCTTAGAATAAGTTCACCTATTGCTGGAAAAGGCATGTGCAAGAGGCCAGTGAACATTCCACAGTATAAGGTTTCTTTTGGGAAGGTCTTCCCATCAAATTCTCTGCAAATTCTTTGGAATAGCATACCATCCAGGAGGAAAATCCACCTAAATGTCACTATTATTATAATTATCAAAGTATTTTTATTTTCACCAAAAAAGCTTATATTTGCCCATAACAGTATTTGTGTGGTCACTTACATTTTTTTTAGAACACCCATCTTTTCAGTAAAACATGTTCTCCTTGGCATGAACTTTTTGTTCTCCATTAAATAAGGTGGTTTTGTTATTTCTAGTTCAGAGGAGAGCATTTTACCATTGAGCAGAACCCTGGGTCCCATGGCTATAAGAGAGGCAGTCTTTATGGTGTCTCCCTTTATAGGAAAGGCAGAAATTTGAGGTTTGGTAAAAGTAGTAGGAAATGTGGAAGGGAGGTGAGGGGTGAAGGGATATTGTTTTCTAAATATAAAATGTATATTAATTGCCCGGGACATAGAAAGAGTTGATTGTGTTCACAAAGAAAAGCAAAGTGAAACCAGAGGATCAGGTAGTTACAGGTGATAATAGACTTCTGAGTCAGAGCACAAGATAGCAGGCTCAGGAATCAAGATGCTTCTTTTGGGCGGTAGATTCAAAGTAATCTTGTAACTTGGTGGAGCCTGAGCCTACTTAATTGTTTCTGCAGATCCTCACAGTCCAATCCTATTTGCCATTTAGTCTTAATTTGTGGGTCCTGAGTGGTGGTTCTTGTACTTGAGTATGTATAAGAATTGCCTGTGGGGTTTATGAAACATGCAGCTTCAGGGGCTCCACCTTTGGAGTCTTACTTCAGCAGGGCTGGAGGAAGGCCCACGAAGTTGTATTTATGACAAACCCTCTGGGTAGTCCAGATTCAGGGGTCCATAGAATGAATTTAGAGAAATGATGATTTAGTGGTGCTTGGGATCCATGTAGTTTTGATGGGGGAAGAAATATATGAGGAACAACTGGGAAGGGGTTGGAATGGGTTGCCATAATCCCATAGAAAAAATCATTTAAAAATTAATTCGCTGATTTATCTCACTAAAGCAAGATTATACACATCTTATCATTGTATTCAAAAAATGTTAGATAAGTCCCCAAGGGTCTTATCCTAATTATTATTGAAATAGTTTTTAGTAATGGTTAGCTGATTGCTTCCTGGGAATTTCTAGAATAGTGATGACTGAAAACTTTGTTACAGCAATAGCATTGAAAATTTGCTTGGAGGCTTTGAAATGAATAGATCTGTAGAGAGACCCCTATCTCGCTTTAATGAACATTTACTACATTTTCACCATGTCCTGGGCCAGTATCCAGGTTAATACCTGGTCCAGGACATAATACTGTCATGTCTGGCGGTAGGAGACGGAAAGAAAACGTCCCTGCTAATTAGCAATGGGATGTAACTAGCTCTATAATAGATGAATTTGTAAAGAGCATGGGAAGCAAGATGAAGGAGCTAGTTTTAGAGATAATTCTTCATCAAAAACTTCTTTCACAAAGAGAAAATTGGGACTCAGAATTAGAAAATTAGAAAATTAGAAAATTGCGACTCATGAAATGTTCATTTCATGAAAGGCCTTCAGAGTTTACATCATGCTCTCTGTCCCATGTACATGGACTCCATAAATGATACTCTAGGGTGTGTGTGTGTGTGTTTTGTATCCCCATGAAAGAAAACTGTAAATATCACTTTAATACATTGTTTTCCTTAATCATTTATCTTACATAGTCCTTTGGACCTTCCAAAATATCATGGTCACTGGGATTGTCATATCCATCTTGTTTAACTTGGATTGTTTATATACTTGTGTTGATCAGCACACACAATGTTTCCCTAAAACATGATTTTCCAGCTACTGGGGACCAGCTCTGTAGAGCTATGGAGTTAGTGTCAGAGTTTAGATGTCAGATTTCACCTTCTGAAACTTCAATCCTTAACGAAAATAAATGCATTTAGAGAAAGGATTTGGTAATACTTTGACCTGTGTCATGTTTCAAACCTAAGTACCAAAAGCAAAATAACAAAAACAAACAAACAGAATGAACAAAAGAAAGAAATGTTTACACTTCTCATTTCTTATAAGTCTAGGAACAGGCCAGGAAAAGTCTTTTGAACTGCTTATTTCTACAGATAGAGTCCCAGGTGATTTCTGACTAGGGAGCTACCTGAATAAATTTACACTAGAGAGGGACAGAAGGCTTCCATTAGTGGCAAAGTTGGAGCAGTTTACCAATTGTGAAATCTCTTTTCTGGCAAGCTTTAATCTGGGGCTGACAGGGGGAATAAAAGGCTTTAATGTTTTACAGCAGAGCCATTGGCCATATTGTTTTTAAAACACAGACCAGCTAACAAAATTTAGACAAGGTAAAATAGGCAAATCATGATTTTGCTTAATTTAAGTGTTAATGTTTAATTTGTGGCTTAATGACAGTGCAGAAATGTGATAAATATTGATAATTTACCTACCCAGAAGCCTCTTTATTTAAGCTCAACAGAGACCAGCTAGCTTTGCCTCTATACTTTCAAAAGCAAAAAGGGGAAATGCTAATTTCCTAAATATTTTCTGAGAGATTCCCAACTTCGTTTTGCAGCTAGGCCAATCATGAACTATTTGGAGAACATCTCATAGAACAGCAGATAGAATAAAACATCAGAATATTCCATCTATAATTTAGCAATTATGGAATGGGCCCAGGAGTTAGGAGGCCTGGGTTCAAATTCCTGCAGTATGAGGGTGGGTAAGGCTTCAACACAAAGCTTTTAGAATTAGATCTAGCTTTAACTAATACTTGTTACTTTCACCTGCGTAAACTTGAAGTTACTTAGCTTTTGAAACTGCAGATTTCTTACTTACAGAATGGCAGGTAGAGAATATTTGGAAAGTATTTTTTGTGAGTGAATGCTTACCTGGTTAAGAGAATTAAAGGAATGAATTCACATGTAGCATTTAGGACATTGTTCAAAAGGTTAGTTATTTTTCCTGTTTGTAGCCACTGGTTTTGTACAAACCACCTGTTCTGTCTTTACCTCTTTTTCTTGTATCTGAATCCTATATTTCATGGATTTTTTGGTGAGAATGAGTGGAAAAAATTTTATGAAAGTGCCTGTCTCACAGTAACCCCTCAATACAGAAAAAAAAAGAGAGAGAAATGGAATCTGCCTGGGTGTCTGGGGTGCTCAGAGATTCTAATCATGGAATTTTGAATTACTCTTTGTGCAGTCCTTCAGTTGTCACTACTTGAAAATGGACAATGCACAACATAAAACACTTTAAGATGCAACACAAGGATGTGACCAAGAAAAGGAAGATCAAACGTATTTGAAGAGAATAGGTGAAGCCACTTAGAGTGAGTAGATCAGGAAGGAGGCCTTAAAGCCTCTGGTTTAGTTACTTGGCAGGGCCTAACAAAAGTAGCCTTCACTCTAAAGATGCCAAGTAAATAGGACTTCAAGGGCAAAGAAAATATTTGTTCTTTTGATAGATCTTCCTTTCTTTTCTTTCTTTCTTTCTTTCTTTCTTTCTTTCTTTCTTTCTTTCTTTCTTTCTTTCTTTCTTTCTTTTTCTCTCCTTCCTTCCTTCCTTCCTTCCTCCCTCCCTCCCTTCCTTCCTTTCTTCCTTCCTTCACACCCAGCATGGAGCCCAACACAGGGGTTGAACTCAAGACCCTGAGATCAAGACCTGAACTGAGATCGAAAGTCAGATGCTTAACTGACTAAGCCACCCAGGCACCCTCTGATGGTTCCTCTAGTTTTATTGGGAGCACTAGTTGAGCATATTGTAGGCAAAAAATGAATGCTTGTTGATGACACATAGTATTGTTTGCATACCCAAGTGACTCTTCTCTTCTTTTCCTTGGGGATAGAAACCTGGTTTTGTTCATGCAAGTAAAGTCCCAGCCTCAGAAAATGGCTCATGCTTGGTCTAAGTCAATCATAGTAATTCTGTTCTTTCTCAGTGATTGGTCTAGAAGTGGTCATGTGATCCAGTTCTGGACATTAAGACGTAAGATATTTCTTGACCATTTCTGGGAAATATTTTTCTTCTGAAAAGATGAATATTTATCCAAAGAAAGGTCTTCCCCCCCATCCCTTTTTAGTTTTGCCCTCATCCTTTTACCTTACTGTTGTCAGAAGAACTTGTAGTTGAGTGGCCATCCTGTAACTCATGAGAAACTTTGCCAATACAATGGGAATGGCAAAGCAGAGGGTGGGAGGAGCCTGAGTCTTTTATGACATCTTTGATTTTAATTTTTGTTTTAAATCTTTATTTATTTTTGAGAGACAGAGAGACAGAGTGTGAGTGGGGGAGGAGCAGAGGGAGAGGGAGACACAGAATCTGAAGCAGGTTCCAGGCTCTGAACTGTCAGCACAGAGCCAGATGTGGGGCTCAAACTCATGAACCGCAAGTTCATGACCTGAGCTGAAATTGGATGCTCTACCGACTGAGCCACCCAGGTGCCCCTTTGATTTTAGTTTTTTTAAGCTTTCTTTATTTTGAGATAGAGAGAGGAGTGGGGGAGGGGCAGAGAGAGAGGGAGGGAGGGAGAGAGAGAGAGAGAGAGAGAGAGAGAGAGAGAATCCCAAGTATGCTCTTCAGTATCAGTGCAGAGCCCAATATGGGGCTTGAACTCACAAACCGTGAGATCTTGACCTGAGTCAAAGTCATATGGTTAACTGATTGAACCACCCAGGCTCGACCTTTATGACATCTTTGAGCTATGAACCAACCCTAGGGCCAACAAATGTTGTATTAAGTAAGCAACATATGTTCTCATGGTCTAAGCCACTGTTAATCAAGTTCTCTGTTAATTACCAGCTAACCTTGGTAATAACAATAAGAATGATAATATTCAGACTTCTTACTGAGTCCTGAGATCTTTTCAGGTGCTTCATATGTATTGGTTTATTTAATCCTCACAATAGCTGTAAAAGATAGTTATTAGTATTATCCCTATTTTACATGTGAGGAAACTGAGGCACAAATGCTAACTTGCCCAATGTTACAAAGATGATAAATTACAGTGGTAGCATTTACATATTGACATCTGGTTCTGCAACTGTATTAAACTACCTCACTATAACTGAATTATTTATAATAATATGTAAAATTGTTAAATTAATTTGCTTTATTTTTGGCCAGAGAGCACTAAGAAAATACCTGAATAGTAATTTAATATAATATTAAAACTGTAATGGCCAAGAGCCTATGTAATGGCCATTTCAAATGTTTACTAAGGGAATTAAAAATTTTTCCCTACATTTCCAAAACTATGTAGGCATAAAACCAAGGTACCAGGAAGCATGGTTGAATAGTGAGCAATAATTTCAAATGGTCCAAAAGTTAAAATCATAGAAATATAAATTATGATAGAACTGAAGATTGGATTTAATTTGATAACCATGCAGTCTCAAGTCCTGGGATGAGAAATGGAGGATCTAAGATTGCTTCAGCAAATAATAGTCCTAAGTGAAATTATACAGGCTTGGAAAAGACTATTTATCCATCTTTCTGATAGGGCTTATACTGAAAACTTATTTTCATTTGTTACACTTATTTACAAGGTTGATTTTTCATGAATCAAACAAGCTTATAGTAAGGTATTTTAATAATAAACCTAATAGATGAGAAGGAGGAGTTTCCCCTTCTGGTTCCTTTTTTTAATTCATAGTAAAGGGTAAGAAAAACTCACAGGAACTAGGAAGGGAAGAACTGCAATAGTATGTATGGCAGTTATATACTCTTTTGCTGTCTTTGTATTCATGCTCAAATGTGGTTCTAAAGAGAAGAGGACAGATTAATTGGAGTATTGGTTCAGATGTTTGTAGTGACAGTTTGTAGTTCAGATGTTTGTAGAAAATCCAAATCAAAATGACTCAAAGCATGAAACAGATGAATTATCTTATACTTCAAGAAGACACGATGTAGGGACAATATTGATTGTACCTTGCAGAGTTGTAGTGAAGGAAAAAAAGGATGAGTTCTTGTAAAATCCTTAGAACATGGTATGTGGTTAGCTTTCAGTGATTAGCTACCATGATGGCATTGGCTAGATTTATGTCATATGCTCATGCCTCTACCAATCATTGACAAAGGGAATGACGTTGTCATGATTATCCTAAATTAATCTGGATTTTCTTCTGAGCTAATGAGCTGAGGATAGGGTCACTTTTCCTGAGAAATGGATAATCAGGGTTCTGTCAACAAAGAGTTAAGAGAATGGCTGCTGGTTGAAAATAATGGTAATACAATTGTGTTTAATGCTATTGGGAGAAGTCCTTTGAAAATGTTTTATTGATTTAGGTATAGTGATTGTCTTGGGTCTATAGGAAACCAATAAAACCAGTAGTAAATTGGAAGAGGCCCTATTGAATTAATGTTTTGACCTATCCCCAAAAGGTAGAAGTAGCAGAGAGCTCAGAAGGACTGTAAGTTTGTGATCAGAAGAGTAGCTTGTGGGAAAGGGAATATGTCCTTTCATGTTCCAAAATTAGGTTCCTTTGTTTCTCTGGTCTAGATCCACCATGGCAAGTCCACAATAGGAGAGGGGGACAGGAAACTTCTGATTCAAAACCCATACATTTATAATATCAAGGGACTGCTCCTAAATTGGCTTAAGAGAGGGGGATCTCAGCCTCTTTTCCCCATACAATGACATTCTTTAACCACAGGTGGCATTTGACTAAACTTGTTCTCCTGCTTTATTCCAGTTCTTCATGCTGATTCCAATGGCTATTTTTATTATCCCATTATTCAACACCCATTTTCTTTTTATAGTTGCTTAGTTAATAACAAGAAGAGGCAAGAGTCTTCTCCCTAGACACTTTGGTTATAGGGAAGAGAAATCTACTTAAACTGATTCAAGTGGAATGGTTGAGGGTTATTGCTTTAAAAATATAAATAAGCTTCATGAGGTCTTAAATACTGCCAAACCTTAGAAGAACTGTTCTGGGAGAGTGAGACTCAGGCTACTGTCTGTCTCTTGGGGGTTCTGTGGTGATTTACCTTATGTTATTGCATATACCTAACGTGGCACCCGATGTTAATTTTGTACTATTTAGCATGACCTCTCAGTTCAAGTACTCTTCCCTGACTTAGTCTCCCATTATCCTAATTCTAAAATCCTGAGACATAAATTTGATTAGTTTCACTTATCTGTTTCAAACCAGGTGTTGTTTATCATGGGGATGAACCAGTGACTCAATGTAGAAGGATACTTTATTGTGAACGGGGTGGAATGTGAATTATTCAGAATATGTTAACAGATTATGGTAAACCAACTAAGCTCTGAACTGAGAGTTAAGACACCTGGTTGTATTTCTCATTATATTGCTGCTTAGTTATAAAGTTTTATGCAAAAGATGAAATTGAAAGATGGGGACAGCTGGATGGCTCAGTTGGTTAAGCGTCCAACTCTTGATTTCAGTTCAGGTCATGATATCATGGTTTTTGAGTTCAAGCCCACTTTGGCCTCTCTGCTGTTAATGCAGAGCCTGCGCTGGGTCCTCTGTGTCCCTCTCTCTGCCCCTCCCCTGGTTGTGCTTTCTTTCTCTCAAAAATAGAAAAATAATAAACATTAAAAAAAGATGAAATTGAAAGATGAATTGTTCTCTAAGATGCCTCTTGCCCTAAAATTTTAAAAAGTTTCATTTCATAATCTATTTATAATAAGTTGCAGTTCCTGAGGTTATCAGTCATTTTACTTTTGATATGTTGTACCCCAATTGATTGTATACACCAATCAAGAACCTTAAACTCATCAACAATATGTTTTGCATATCTCATTGTGGAGTGACTTACTTCTGGGAATGTTTTCTTTAGACAATTTATGATCCTTGAAGTTTTATTTTATAGCTGACATAGAAGATTCTAGAGAAAGAAGTATGTTAGAGATACCTCTGGATGAGGGTGTAATTGAGGGATGTAAGACGAGTCTATTAGAGTTTGTTATTTTGTTAATGAATACATAGTGGATGTTTAATATTTATATTTTGCTAAATTAATAAGCACTTACTAACAATTATTACTTATATTGTAATATTTAATAAGATTCATTGTAACCAATTCAATAAAATTTTTAATTTTGTGTACGGATGCTATTTTGAACAGAGAAATAATTTTAGGAATTTTTTTCATTAAAATAGGGTTAAAATTGAATAGCTTAGTATACTGTATTCTGAATTCTCTGCTTGTATAATGACACAAGATTAAGAAACGGATGGAATTATGAAAGGTTTAAAGCAGAACAATTTCATATGTTTAGTTTTAAGTGGAAAATTAGAAGCTAGATAGAGTTCCTCAAGAGGGGGCGATGGGTATGGAAACTGTCATGGTAGAAGGAGTAGGAGATGCTTTGGCTGTCTTCATGTATTTGTGTGTAGAGGTAGGAGAAGATGGTATTTCTTACTCTAGTGGAAAAGTTGGATAAGGATATACTACAGGGTAGTGGAGATAAATATGGGCTCTGGGGTGGAGATACCACCCTGGGTATGTCCCTGTATTTCTGTGCCTTTGCTTCCTTGTCTTTGTTAGTTTTCTCTAGACAGAAATCCAGAGACCAGGTTTTAAGTGCCGATATTGGGAGGTGATGCCAGGAAACACTAATGGGGAGGGAGGAAGTGAGCTGATGAAGGAGCAGCCAATAAAGTGTGAGTTATCAAGCGTGTTATAATTGTGGGCAATGGAAGCTCCACCTCACTGGGGACCTCTGGCACTTAGTGTAGGCCATATACCACAGATCCAACCTACTTGAGGGGAAGCTCTCTCAGTCATTGGTAGAGGTATGTTTCTAAGGAGTATTAATTCTCTGGCTCTTCTGGCTAACTGTACTGCAGAAAGGTGTGCTCTGGTACTAGAGAATGGTCTCTGGCCCAGAGAAGCAGGTACAGGCATTGGAGAGTCCTGCCAGCATGCACTAATATGGGGGACCTAAGGGGCATTGGGGGGGGGGTGGATGGTCAGGGAACTGGCAGCATTTGCTATAGTCTTTATCTAGAAACTGGAGGTGATGATGATTGTATTTACCATATAAATCACTTATGAAGATTGAATGGTATGTGCTGAGCTCTTAATGTAGTACTTGGCATATAATAAGCACTTGATAATATTATTTAAGTTTAAATAATATTATTAAAATCAGATCAATTTATCTTTGACAGAAATGCCAAGCAGCGAACTATGTAGTGACATCATTTGCCCATGTCAAGGAGTGGGTGGGTGGGGGATCTGTCAGTGATCTGTAAAAGCATCCTTGCATTGAGTGGGAAGTTGGACCAAAGGGCCTCTGAGGTGCTTCCCTACTCTGAATTCCCAGGGTTATTCAAATCTGTGAGCCTATAGCAGACACATTTTGTGCCCTAAGCTGCACCCCCTGAGCCCACCTAATTTCTGCTACCACTTTGGTTGACAGGTCTTGGTGTTGCTGCTGGAGGTGCATCTCAAGCACCTGTTACAACATCTTTCAGCTTTCTTCTTCGGGTTTTTATTTTTTTTCCAAGGCAAGGCTGACTGGGTGTGTAGTGGAGTTAATGCTCCCCAGTATGGTATATTAAAGATATATTAAAGGTATATTAAAGAGAGTGAAGACCTAGTTCTTATTCTCTAAGTGTTAGTGGGGCCTGTGAGGAGTTAAAAAAAAAACCACACACACACTGAGATACCACCTGACGCCAGTCAGAGTGGCTAAAATGAGCAAATCTGGAGACTATAGATGCTGGTGAGGATGTGGAGAAACGGGAACCCTCTTGCACTGTTGGTGGGAATGCAAACTGGTGCAGCCACTCTGGAAAACAGGGTGGAGGTTCCTCAAAAAATTAAGAATAGATCTACCCTATGACCCAGCAATAGTACTGCTAGGAATTTACCCAAGGGATACAGTCATGCTGATGCATAGGGACACTTGTACCCCAATGTTTATAGCAGCACTTTCAACAATAGCCAAATTATGGAAAGAGCCTAAATGTCCATCAACTGACGACTGGATAAAGAAATTCTGGTTTATATACACAATGGAATACTACTTGGCAATGAGAAAGAATGAAATATAGCCTTTTGTAGCAACGTAGATGGACCTGGAGAGTGTTATGCTAAGTGAAATAAGTCATACCAAGAAAGATACCATATGTTTTCACTCTTATGTGGATCCTGAGAAACTTAAGAGAAGACCATGGGGGAGGTGAAGGAAAAAAAGAGTTAGAGAGGGAGAGAGCCAAAGCGTAAGAGACTCTTAAAAACTGAGAATAAACTGAGGGTTAATGGGGGGTGGGAGGGAGGGGTGGGTACGTGATGGGTATTGAGGAGGGCACCTTTTGGGATGAGCACCGGCTGTTGTATGGAAACCAATTTGACAATAAATTTCATATTCAGAAAAAGCCAAATAATTGAAATATACTTGCTAAATGTTTGAGAGAGGACAGCTTAATCATGAAGGAAAAATAGAAGTCATGCAGAGAGAAGGGAAAGCTTTTCCATTTGTAGATGCCAGCAGGTACACAGGCATGGTGAAGAAGAGCAAGGCCTAGAGTACAAGGGGCAGTGAATTACCAGGGAGAGAAAGGGAGGCTGAGTGTCTCCAAGACTTTTTAGTCAGGTGAGGGATGGGACCAGATCTGTGCTTTACTAAATTTGCTCTGATGGCAGTGGGAAGGATAGAGGGAGGAGATGCCAGAGGTAGGCAGATGAATTAGGAGGCCATTCCAGAAATGGAGGAGAAATAATGACAGCCTGACCTAGGCATTTGAACAAGTGGGCACTTGCAGAGTGATTCGCATAATCAGTACTTCTAAGAGACAGAATTAAGGAGGACAGAAGAGAAGAGAGGGAAATGGTGGCTTTTCCTCTCATAGACCACAACAGAGTGTTTAAAGGAGAACTACCCTGTCAGATGCTTCCTCAAATGGCTTGTACGTGAAATGAGACTTTTTCCCCTCTCCCTTGACATGGGCCCTGGAAAGACAGTCTGTATTCTTTTTTAAAGTCTCTTGCCAACTCACACCCAGATTTATTTCTAGAAGTATCTAGAAATAAGTATCTAGTATCTTTGGTTCATTATTTCCACAGAACTTTGGAGATTATTAGATTCCTTGGGTGTCTCTTCTTTTTTGTTGTGGAGCTTTTTTCTTACATGGTACATGAAAAGATGTCTTGGGACAACATGCATTGGAATGTGAGGGAAATAGTGTGGACTCATGCCAGCCATTTGCAAGAGTGAGGAATGATTTGAGCAAAGATGCTTGCCAAGTTCATCCTTATCCTTAGAGATTGGGTAAAATACCATGTGCAATATAAATATAGTTCCTTAGGGAAAAGTCATGGAAGAGAATCTCTCCATTATAGATGAGCCAAAAACTCATAAGTAGCCAACACTTGCAATTATATAAAGACTGAAAGACAAGGCAAGGTAGAGTAAATTCACCCTGTAGATACCCCAGAAACGCATCTGTAACAGCTTATGATTAGAAGAGTACAGAGAGACCAACCCTTGGAAACATCTGTGTGATACATTCCTGTAACATTAATGTTATTTTTTATCCTTAATGAAATAATGAATTATTATGCAGTGAAGGAACACTTGTCTTAGCAATTCACTGATTTGTCCCTAATGACTATAACTTTAATTTTGGATCTTACCATCCTTAGTTTTCTTGGATTGTGCTATTTTATCTACAGATGAGCACAACATCTTTCAAATTACACTAAAGTAAATAAAATGAATGACATTTGAACATCATTTTGTAATACATGCTGGCATGTGTTTGAAATATAGAAAGTATTTTAATCACTTTTATATATCTCAGTAATTATGCATTTGATGTAGAATATTGTGGTCTGTCACACTGCTGTGTCTTTAATTCCATACTGGCTCTGGTTCTGGTAGTTTGCTAGTGAAATTCTGCAGACCTCTAGAATTTTTTTCAAAACTAGGGTACTCACTGCATTTGGAGGGATAGCAAGAAAACTTGGGCAATAGATGTAGCAAATCTTCCTTTAGTGTGTTTCTTTGATCACAATTGAAAAAATACAGATATATTATGGAATAAATGTATGCAATTCAAGATAACATAAAATCATGAATTTTTTTAATCGACACCTGATTGCTTGGGGATATTTCTGGACTTCTAAACTTCAGTACTCCCTCACTTCCTTCTCCCAGGTTTGCTTTCACCTTTTCTTGTTGCAGGTGCTTCAGAGGAAGTTATTAAAGCACTACCTTGGAAAGACCCTAGGACTGGAGTCAGGATAGCTTTGTCTCATCTTTGCTACTTGATAGCCATATTATTGTAAACAAGGACATAGCCATTCTGAGCTCTACTTGTCTATCTGTAGAATGGAAATTTTCTTACCTATCCCTTGAGGTCACTAAGATTGAAATATAATTAGATTAACTTCATCTTTGCCAATTTTGATGCCTTTGATTTCCTTTTGTTGTCTGATTGCTGATGCTAGAACTTCCAACACTATGTTAAACAACAGCGGTGAGAGTGGATATCCCTGTCGTGTTCCTGATCTCAGGGAGAAAGCTCTCAGTTTTTCCCCATTGAGGATGATATTAGCTGTGGGCTTTTCATAAATGGCTTTTATGATGTTTAAGTATGTTCCTTCTATCCCGACTTTCACTTCTTGCAGATGACATGATATTATACATGGAAAATCTGATAGACTACACCAAAAGTCTGCTAGAACTGATACATGAATTCAGCAAAGTCACAGGATACAAAATCAATGTACAGAAATCAGTTGCATTCTTATACACCAATAATAAAGCAACAGAAAGACAAATAAAGAAACTGATCTCCTTCACAACTGCACCAAGAATCATAAAATACTTAGGAATAAACCTAACCAAAGATGTAAAAAATCTGTATGCTGAAAACTATAGAAAGCTTATGAAGGAAATTGAAGAAGATACAAAGAAATGGAAAAACATTCCGTGCTCATGGATTGGAAGAATAAATATTGCTAAAATGTCAATAGTACCCAAAGCTATCTACACATTCAGTGCAATCTCAATCAAAATTGCACCAGTATTCTTCTCGAAGCCAGAACAAGCAATACTAAAATTTGTATGGAACCACAAAAGACCCCAAATAGCCAAAGTAATATTGAAGAAGAAGACCAAAGCGGGAGACATCACAATCCCAGACTTGAGCCTCTACTACAAAGCTGTAATCATCAAGACAGCATGGTATTGGCACAAAAACAGACACATAGACCAATGGAATAGAATAGAGACTCCAGAATTGAACCCACAAAAGTATGGTCAACTAATCTTTGACAAAGCAGGAAAGAATATCCAATGGAAAAAAGACAGTGTCTTTAACAAATGGTGCTGGGACAACTGGACAGCAACATGCAGAAGGTTGAAACTAGACCACTTTCTCACACCATTCACAAAAACAAACTCAAAATGGATAAAGGACCTGAATGTGAGACAGGACACCATCAAAACCCTAGAGGAGAAAGCAGGAAAAAACCTCTCTGACCTCAGCCACAGCAATTTCTTACTTGACACATCCCCAAAGACAAGGGAATTAAAAGCAAAACTGAACTATTGGGACCTCATGAAGATAAAAAGCTTCTGCACAGCAAAGGAAACAATCAATAAAACTAAAAGGCAACCAACAGAATGGGAAAAGATATTTGCAAATGACATATCAGACAAAGTCTGATGTCCCCATAGTATCCAAAATCTATAAAGAGCTCACCAAACTCCACACCCGAAAAAGAAATAATGGGCAGAAAAAATGAATAGACCCTTTTCTCAAGAAGACATCCAGATGGCCAACAGCATATGAAAAGATGCTCAACATCACTCCTCATCAGGGAAATACAAATCAAAACCACACTCAGATATCACCTCACACCAGAGTGGCTAAAATGAACAAATCAGGAGACTGTAGATGCTGGTGAGGATGTGGAGAAACGGGAACCCTCTTGCACTGTTGGTGGGAATGCAAACTGGTGCAGCTAGTCTGGAAAACAGTGTGGAGGTTCCTCAAAAAATTAAAAATAGACCTACCCTATGACCCAGCAACAGCATTGCTAGGAATTTACCCAAGGGATACAGGAGTACTGATGCATAGGGGCACTTGTACCCCAATGTTTATAGCAGCACTTTCAACAATAGCCAAATTATGGAAAGAGCATAAATGTCCATCAACTGATGAATGGATAAAGAAATTCTGGTTTATATACACAATGGAATATGTGGCAATGAGAAAAAATGAAATATGGCCTTTTGTAGCAACGTGGATGGAACTGGAGAGTGTTATGCTAAATGAAATAAGTCATACACAGAAAGACAGATACCATATGTTTTCACTCTTATGTGGATCCTGAGAAGCTTAACAGAAGTCCATGGGGGAGGGGAAGAAAAAAAAAAAAAGAGGTTAGAGAGGGAGAGAGCCAAAGCATAAGAGACTCTTAAAAACTGAGAACAAACTGAGGGTTAATGGGGGGTGGGAGGGAGGGGAGGGTGGGTAATGGGTATTGAGGAGGGCACCTTTTGGGATGAGCACTGGGTGTTGTATGGAAACTAATTTGACAATAAATTTCATATTAAAAAAATAAGTAAAAAACCAAATTGAAAAAAAAGAAATATAATTAGATTGCTAATATTAAACTGGATTTTGGTCTTCTCTCCAGTGAAATGATTATACAAATATAAAACATAGATATTTAAAAGCTTCTTCAAGACTGGACCTCAATTTGTCTGTGTGCTATTCCATAATTTTTACCTTGATTTATTTCATATTGGTGTCTTAGGTTCTTTTGACACAAATGCCCCTTGCATACTAAATATGTTGGAAGGAAAAAATATGTTTTTTCCTCCCACAAAGACATATACCTTCTCAGTGCTCACTCCTTCAGATCATTCAGGTTTCTGTTCAAATGCTGCCTCATCAGAGTGGCCTTCCCTGACCAATTTATGTGCCTCTTTACCCCATCTCTACACACTCTAACCTTAACCCTACCCGGCTTTTTTAAATTCTCATATTACATATAATCCCTTGAAGGTATATTGTATATTTGTTTATTATCTATCTCTAAGAAACAGGAAAGAGCTTCACAAGGGTAGGAACATGCTTTCCCCTCCTCCCACCCCTGCTGTATCTGTAATGTTTAAAATAGTATGTGGCTCCTAGTAAGCTGTCAATTAAAACACATAGAATGAAGGAAAGAATGATTTTTTTTCTTGAAAGGTATATAGTCCCTCAGGTCTTTCATGTCCCCATATTTAAAAATGACATGGGAAGAAGTTATTTCTTGACTATAAAATATCAACATTGTAATTGTCATAAAAACGTCAACTGGCGGGTATGTTTATATTAGGGTAGGCCACAGGAAGTGGTGAGGACTGTGCATGTGTGGGTGTAAGGCCCATCTACTGAGAAGGGTGGGTGGGGGTCAAAAAGCTCTCCAGTCTGGCCTCTTACTATATTTCAGTAGTGTAGGCCAAGTGTTGCCATATCTTCTTTTTTCTTTTAAAGAAGCTGCAGATCACCATTTTAACATGGGATGTGTTTTGATATTTAAATGTTGGGTCAAAAAATTATTTTTTTCAAGTAATTTGCAGGCCAAACAAAATACTTCTTTGGGTTACTTTGTGACCTCTGAGGTACATACTTTTCAGTCCTTAAGAAAGTCTGAAATACAGAGTGAGTCACAAACACATGTCTAAAATGTCCTGATAGCCCTTACACCCTACTTTTAGCCACTTGGACTCCGGACTTGATGGGTTATGGCCTTCAGTCAATGCTCTGATTGGGTCCAACAGGAATTTGTAGGTTATGACAGGGATCTGGTACTAAGAGCCCTAAATTCCTGATTCAAAAGTAGTTTAATCTTCCTGAGATGGCCTCACCTTACCATACTCCCTTCTGTAACTCCTTAGCACTTCCTGGTTTGGGCTAGTTTGGTTTTACTCATGCAAGTTGATTAGTCTCATACCACTTCACATGGATACATACTTCCTTTGAGCCCTGAGAGTATCCTTGTAAAGCTCTTAATGTGGCATTGGTATCTCCCTCACTAGATGTGAGAGAAGTGAGGATTATTAGTGGCTGTGAATTATTGATCCTTGTACCCCAACAATGCCTAGTGAGGAACTTTGCCTGTATGGCCGGTATAAGAAATGTCACTTCAATGTGAGCTCTACCAGGGCAAGGATCTTGTTTGTTTAATTCCTAGAACAATGTCTAACACTAGAATAGTGTCTTATAGTGGCATATAGATGGCATTCAATAAATAGCTCTTGGTTGATAGTTTTGATTGAATGACTGCTTTCCTCACTCACATTTTCTAGGTCTTCTGTCAACTGAACAGCATTTATTGGCACTGAATTTCCATCACCCGTTGCCTCTTCCACACAGTGTCAACTTGTCCATAGTAATGTGGACGACACCAGTTAACAGTGATAGATAAGAACAATGCCTTGAAATTTTTCCAGTAGAAGTTCAGCTCAAAGGACCAGTTTCTATTAGGATATGGTTTTTAATATTGATATTTATTAGATAGTATATAATTGTATGCAATGCTGATGTCTTATGAACCAAGTTAGAAGAAAGTCTTCAGAGAAGATGACATGTCTTAATTTAATACCATCCATTATCTCCAGGGGGATTCGACCCAACATTAAAGAAGAATTAACGCCTATTCTTTTGAAGCTGTTCCAAAAAATAGAAATGGAAGGAAAACTTCCAAACTTATTCTACAAGGGCTGCATTACCTTGATTCCAAAACCAGACAAAGACCCCACTAAAAAGGAGAACTACAGACCAGTTTACCTGATGGACATGAATATAAAAATTCTCAATAAGATACTAGCAAACCAGATTCAACAATACATTAAAAGAATTATTCACCACAATCAAGTGGGATTTATTCCTGGGATGCGATGCTGGTTCAATACCTGCAAATCAATCAATGTGATACATCCAACAGGAATTTGTAGGTTATGACAGGGATCTGACCTGATATGACAGGGACATTAATAAAAAAAAGGGTAAGAACCACATGATCCTCTCATTAGATGCAGAGAAAGCATTTGACAAAATACAGCATCCTTTCTTGATAAAAACTCTCAAGAAAGTAGGGATAGGGGGATCATACCTCAAGATCATAAAGGCCATATATGAAAGATCCGTAGCTAATATCATCCTCAATGGAGAGAAAATGACAACTTTCCCCCTTATGTCAGGAACACCATAAGGATCTTCACTCTCACCACTGTCATTTAACATAGTGTTGGAAGTCCTAGCCTCAGCACTCAGACAATAGAAAGAAATAAAAGGCATTCAAACTGGCAAGGAGGAAGTCAAACTTTCACTTTTCACAGACAACATGATACTCTATGTGGAAAACTTGAAAGACTCCACCACAAAACTGCTAAAACTGATCCATGAATTCAGCAAAGTCACGGGATATAAAATCGAAGTCCAGAAATCTGTTGCTTTTCTTTACACCAATAATGAAGCAGCAGAAAGAAAATCAAGGAATTGATCCCATTTACAATTGTACCAAAACCCATAAAATACCTAGGAATAAACCTAACTGAAGAGGTGAAAACTCTGTACACTGAAAACTATTAAAAGCTTATTAAAGAAATTGAAGAAGACACCAAAAAAAAAAAAAAAAAGGAAAAACATTCCATACTCATGGGTTGGAAGAACAAATATTGTTAAAATGTCGATGCTATGAAAAGCAATCTACACATCCAATGCAATCCCTATCAAAATACCAGAATTCTTCACAGAGCTAGAACAAAGAATTCTAAAATTTGTATGGAACCAGAAAGACCTCGAATAGCCAAAGTAATGTTGAATAATGTTGAAAAAGAAAGCCAAAAGTGGAGGCATCATAATCCCAGACTTCAAGATGTATTACAAAGCTGTAATCATCAAGACAGTATGGTAGTCACACAAAAACGGACACATAGATCAATAGAATAGAATAAAGGAGTCAGCAATGGACCCACAAATGTATGGCCAACTAATCTTTGACAAAGCAGGAAAGAGTATCCAATGTAAAAAAGACTGTCTCTTCAACAAATGGTGTTGGGAAAACTGGACAGTGACATGCAGAAGAATGAACCTGGATCACTTTCTTAGACCATACATAAAATAAACTCAAGACAGATGAAAGACCTAAATATAAGACAGGAAGCCATCAAAATCCTAGAGGAGAAAACAGACAACAACTTCTTTGACCTTGGCCACAGCAACTTCTTAAATGACACATCTCTGGAGGCAAGGGGGAAAAAAAGCAAAAATGAGCAATTGGGACCCCATCATGATAAAAAACTTCTGTACAGCAAAGAAAATAGTCAGCAAAACTAAAAGGCAACTGATGGAATGGGAGAAGATATTTGCAAATGACATATCAGATAAAGGGTTAGTATCCAAAATCCATAAAGAACTTATCAAACTCAACACCCAAAAAACGAATAATCCAATGAAGAAATGGGCAAGACATGAAAAGACATTTTTCCAAGAAGACATCCAGATGGCTAACAGACATATGAAAAGATGCTCAACATCACTCATCATCAGGGAAATACAAATCAAAACCACAATGAGATACCACCTCACACCTGTTAGAATGGCTAACATTAACAACTCAGGCAACAACAGATGCTGGCCAGGATGCGGAGAAAGAGGATCTCTTTAGCATTGCTGGTGGGAATGCAAACTGGTACAGCCACTCTGTTGAAAGGTTACAGGAGTGCTGTTTCAAAGGGGCACATGCACCCTGATGTTTATAGCAGCACTGTCAACAATAGCCAAAGTATGGAAGGAGTCCAAATATACATCAACTGATGAATGGATAAAGAAGATATGGTATATATATATACAATGGAATATTATTCAGTGATCAAAAAGAATGGAATCTTGCCATTTGCAACAACATGAATGGAACTAGAGTGTATTATGTTAAGTGAAATAAGTCATTCAGAGAAAGACAAGTATATGATTTCAGTCATATGTGGAATTTAAGATACAAAGCAAATGAACATAAGGGAAGGGAAGCAAAAATAATATAAAAACAGGGAGACAAACTGTCAGAGACTCTTAAATACAAAGAACAAACTGAGGGTTGCTGGAGGGGTGTTGGGTGGGAGGATGGGCTAAATGGGCATGGGGCAGTAAGGACACTTGTTGGGATGAGCACTGGATGTTATATGTAAGTGATGAATCAGTAAATTCCATTCCTGAAAAAAAAAAAATACCATCCATTCTCATGACAGGAAAGCATCAGCAGTTCCCAAACTTTGTTGGTGTGATGGCTTGATTGAGGTAGCCATACTCCTGAGTTACCATCTACGGTAGCAGGTCACACACAGCACCTGGAGAAGCCACAGAACAGTTGTGCATCTGAGGTGATTCACCCAGTAGTTTGCTTAGCTTGTGGACACTTCCTCTGCCCTTAACAAGATTTCCTCGTTTTCTGCCTTTCCCTCCACAACTTCCCACACAAATGCATTTAGCTGTGACTTTCAGTATCAATTAAATTGGGGGGAAGGAAGTTTTCCCGTAATGAAAAATAATCAGTTTACATAGTTACAATGACCTGCCTCGATGAAGAAAGGCTACCTGGATGCCTACAACAGAACCCAGTTTTGCACAATAACTTTGTGCTGCAGTGTGAGGCTCTTGGTAATGTGATCTGTTTTCACATAGCCTAGTGTTGGGGTGCTGCTGCTACTTGCTGTAAAGGTTACTATCTCTCTTTTATTGTATTCACAAAAGCTAACTGCAAAACCCGAAACCTTGCTGGGAAATTGCCTACCTACACAAAGAACACGAAGACCCTATCGTTTCAGAGTTCAGTTCTTTCCGAGCTTCTTTATAAAGGAGTTTTTGTCTGCCTTGCAAGGCTCTAAATACGGAGGAACTCCAAATCCAGGTTAGCCAATGACTTGGAGTGTTTTAATGGAGGGAGAAGCTCTTTCGAGATTTGCATATAGGTGCTTTACAGTTAGCTCACAAAAGTTAAGTAAAACTGCAGCTCTGATACATCTTAGGTACGGGAAGGGGGAGGGAGTCAAAGAGAGACAGAGACACACAGATAGCCCCTCCCCCACCCCACAACGGGGGGAGGGGGGGTGGTTGTGAAGAGGCTGAGAGAGAGAGAGAGAGAGAGAGGCTGAGAGAGTTTTCTATTAAATGTTGTCTCTAGTTTTTTTCAGACCCTATCAGCTTTCCTTCAGGGAGGTGTTACAGTGAGTTCATTTTCCTGCTGTTTGCTTTCACCACCCTTGCACTTAAGGTTTGAATACTATAATCACAATGTGGAGAGTTTTGGGAGGTATTTATTTTTATCCCAACTGCCAGCATCATCACAGTGTGTGTGATCCAGATTTACACTCTGCATATACACACCATGTGGCCCTGCTGTCTGGCCAGCTGCTTTCTCCAACCAAGGCTGAGATATGGTTAAGTTTCATGTTTTGCCTCATCAAAAATGTGATAGCAAAAATGTGTGAATAAAGTCTACTCACAGTAGCTTACTTAACACATATTGAAATGTATTCCAAACGTGTGCTTTGTTCAGTGGGAGTCAAGAAAAAAGGGGTGTAGGGGATGGGGAGTGTGTGTGTGTGTGTGTGTGTGTGTGTGTGTGTGTGCGCGCGCACATGTAATCCCTTGTTGGCAGACATAGATAATGCTCTTCCTCTCTCCTTAACCAACAGATGCTTAGTTTTCCCAGGGCAACAATGTGCTCAGCAAAGATGGGGTTTCTCTTAAGATAGCTGTGGCCATGTGACCAGGCTTTGGCTGACTAGACGTGGGCAGTATTCTATGGGACTTCCAGAAAGGCGGCTTCCCTTTCTTTCCTCTTTCCTCTTTCCTCTTTCCTCTTTCCTCTTTCCTCTTTCCTCTTCCTCTTCCTCTTCCTCTTCCTCTTCTTCTTCTTCTTCTTCTTCTCCTTCTCCTTCTCTTTCTCCTTCTTCTTCTTTAAGATTTTATTTTTAAGTAATCTTCATATCCAACATAGGGCTTGAACCCACAACCCCAAGATTAAGACTTTCATGCTCCACTGACTGAGCCAGCCAGGTACCCCTAGAAAGGATTTTTAAAAAGGAGGGAGGACACTTGTACCCTTAGTCCTTCCTGTCTCCTTGCTAGCTGGAAAGCTGATATGAGCTAGTACCCCAATTAGCCATCCTGGGCGTGGAGGTGACCTCGAAAATAGAGCTGTTTGTTGAGATATGAAGCAGGTAGAAGGACTCTTGGTCCTTGGAGACTTTGCTGAATCATCACACCGACCCTGACTTGCCTCCTCCAGATTTCTTTTTCACATGACAGAAAATACCTTTGTGTCTTTAGGTCACTATTTTTGGATTCTGTATCATGAGTAGCCAAGTGCACCTTCTAACTGATAGATTAGTCTGAGGTTTAACACTAACTGAGGACTGATTCAGTGGGTGAGTACACAGCGCAGAGCCTGACACAGGGTTCAATCTCACAAACTGTGAGATCATGACCTGAGCTGAAATCAAGAGCTGGGTGCTTAACCAACTGAACCACCCTGGGCGCCCCTGCACTAGATGTTTCATACACATTATTTAATACGATTGAGGGTGATGTAAAGAAAGAGAACTTCAGGTCCTGAAGGGAGTATAGAAGGAAATGGGCCCTAAAACTGAAGGTGGGATGAAAAACAAACATGGAAGATGGCTTGGATTTATCTAAAGAGGATCTTATTTGGGGCAAGGGCAGATGGACAGCAGGTATGGAACAGCATTGTTATACAGTGACAGTGATTTATGAATTTTCTGTTTGTTTATCCACAATGCACGTCTCATAAAGTAGCTTCCTTCCAGAGGATTTGTAAACTGAGATAAGACTATTAATCGTTGAGATGTCAACTTCCAACCCTGTGTTGTATATAGCACTGTAGGGGACAAGAGGAAAGATTGATCAATTCTGTATCTAGAATTTACATTTCTCCCCTGAAAATTTTTTTCCTGCTCTATCTCAAATGTGATGGCAGTCTGAGGACTGGTGTGTTGGTGGATGCTGTGTGTAATGATGTGGCTTACCTAGAAGTCAAACTGGAGATTTCAGAATGGCTCTCTTATTTATTTTGTGAAAGTCAAATTAAGTTCATATTTGTGAGATAGAACCATAATAAAAGCACACGCACAAAAAATCATTAATGAACCCTTAAGCCCTCATACCGTACTGAAGATGTGACTGGCCCTTTAAGAATTTTTTTCATATCTTGATTCCAGATGGCAATGAACACATTTCTTTACCACCGCTGTGGGGAAGGCACTCAACTTCAGTGAAAAGTTACTTAAGAAGAAAGGTGGGACTCAATCTACAGAATCAGAATTTCTTGTTCCTTGGCATCTAAAAAACAAAACACCTTTTTAAGTTGTATTTTAGGCCCATACTTTAAAAATGACAGCAAACATTTTTAACTCTTTCTCTGGGGAGATTTAGTGATGGGGAAATCATCAGATGCTATTTCGACAGTTTGACCTTCCCCTCTCCCATCCCAGGAACCAGACTGCTGGGCTTGGCCAAGAATAAATGGAACTTAAATTTCAAAACTTTACTAAAGTTTCAAATTTATAGCCTTTGAAGACTGAGAAGATATGAAATGTAGCAAATTAAATTGAACATTTACCAAGAGTTGTTTGGAAAGTTCTCTTGTCTTCTTGAGTAAGAAAGTATTCACAGCCATAGTTGCAAGAACCCTCTTTTTTATTCTTCTCAGTAACTGGGACTGCTCAGTATCTGAAGCTCTCTTATCTGCCTAGACATTCTTTGATCCACCCACCTTAAACAGAACAGGAAAAAGGTTTTGTTTGGTTTTGTTTTTAAGTATTGTTACACCCTAAATGGAAAATTTTAGGTTGCGTATTAGACCAGACAAATTAAAAACATCTAAAAATAACACCTCAGAATGTGTTGTTTATAATTCAATGTGGACACCAGTAAAAAGTGAATTCAGTCTGGGTTTAAAAAAAGGTTTCACAAGACTTGTCTTGATGAGGAAACTCTTTTCTGGCAATTTGATGTTCTTCTTGTCAGGAGTTTAAAAAATGATATCACTCAGTTATTTTGATATTATAGTATTTTTTGGGAAGGAAGGATTTGGAAGTGACTTGTAGACAAAAAGAAACTGTATAAGAGATCACTTAAATTAATTTCCATCTGTATTATAATCATAAATGAAAGCAAAATGTGTCTCCTGAAGAAGTTATTGTGATATGTCCAGCCAGTTTCCTTGGAATAGAATAAACTAGGAAAGGAATCAGAACTTTTAATCAGTTCTTGAGCATTTCCCCAATGTAGCTGTCTAGTGGTATATTCTTAGTAGAGGAGTTATGAGAATTTTTGGAGCTACGTTGTACTGAAAATATGATCAAACTTAAGTACATAACAGTAAGGGAATTGAAACTGAATATGTACTAAGACTTCTGAAACCTAATCGGAGTTGAAATGAGGAAGAAAAATAAATTATTGTTACTAGGTGAGAACTCACATTGCCTTACTTTGAATTGGGGACATAAACTCTTGATACGATCTTCTTTGTATCACTTCAACAAATTAAAGAAATTCCCACCTTGATCACTCTTTGATTGACTGAAACCCAAGTTCAAGGTCATATAATGCTTGCAAATAATTGTTCTGGCCCAAAGTAAAGATTAGTAGAATAGGGCATGTCCAGGCTATGATGTTAGAAGCACACTCTGATGTGCCAATGTTATTTTTCATATGTAGCTGTAAGAAAAGGTTTTATCTCTGTACCGTAACCTGTGTGACTGTTTCCAATGGAAAGGAAGCCATGACCTAGTTGTTAGATGGATTTTGATGTCAATCCTGAAAAGGATCTTAGCTTTATTACATTTTAGTTTTTTGACTATAGGCAGGTTAACTTCTTTGAGACATAGTTTCTCATCTGTAAGATGGGTGTAATAATAACCTTTCATGGGATTTTTGTGAGGATTGAACGGAGAATATGTAAACCATCTGTTTAACAGAAGTCATTTCCCCATTGTCCTTTCCATCTCTGACTTTAAGAATTCTCACGGTTTGCCATTCACAATACTTTCTCAGGATTCTCTGGGGTGTTTCTTCTGTCCTGATCTCTCATATCCTTCCATGGATGTCCTTTTTCAGCCCAATTCTTCCCTCCTCGATCTTGTACTCAATCTCAATACTATTTAAACTTCTCATCTTGATTTTTTCCATGCCACTTGACTTTCTTCTTTTTTCTTTTCTGCAACAAAATGACTTGTTTTATCCTTAGTACTTTATCATTCTGTAAGTATAATTCAGGTATGTATGTTGTAAAAATATTATGACAATACAAATACTTTTCAAAGGAAAAATCCATTCTTATGTTTCAGTTCCTGTCATATGTTTACATTTAAAAAATGCATTTTGTAAATAGCCGAGATGGAGATGTTGATGGAATAGTGTGGTGCAATGGATACAGTACAGGAAGGGGGAAGCCACTTCCTGTTCTGTTCTGGTGACTGTTGGTGGGTCCATTTACTTCTCAAGATCTCAATCTCTTCATCTCTAGAATGAAGCAGTTAAAGAGATTATTCCTGACATCCCTGAAAATAGTCGAAGAGTTGGTATCTTTATAAAATAGGAATGTTTTTCCAGTACTGGCTAACCTGAAAGTGCAGCTAACCACAATATCATCATTCAATTTTCTCCCTCAGTTCCTCTGCACAAGTGCAGCAAATAAGCAGAAGATAGTACCCTGTAGGCACAGATAGAATTACTTTCTGCCAAATGGATAATTACATCTTGGCCATCTTCTACCAGGCCCTGCCACTTGGGCATGTTGATCTTTAGCCACACTGATGCCTGTGGATGGCTTCATGCCCTTGATTCCTCTTATGATAGATCTGTAACTAATCTATAACTGAGTTTGTAAAATGTCTGGATAGGGTTAAAGTTTAAACTTTGGCCCTGGAAGGCAACAAATAATGTTTTCTGTGCTGGAAACAGATTCCAAATATCTCTTTGCTGCACTGAGAAACAGCAACAGAATTTCATGAGTGTTGGTCCAATCTGATGAGTTTATCAGCTTTATGGGGGTGGGGTTGGGGAGGGAAGATCAGATACAAACACATTTAGAGAAATGTCCCTCTTTATCTGCTTCTCCATTTGGTTTCTTTTCAGGGTATGGTCAGATGCTTCCCTTCACCCTATTGAGAGTGAGCTGAAATGCCAACAGGGCAGAGGTTTCCATGGTAAGATGTTACCTATAACATCTATACAGTCTTACTGTATTTTCAGTGTTTGAGGAAAAGCTAATGGGAACTTTCCAGGGAAGATGGTGGGTGTTATTAACATGAAAATATGTATGAGAATTCTTAAATGAAGGCTTTATGGGATGAATTAGAGGCTAATAAGACCCTTGCTGATTGGTGGTGGGCAGAGTGTGGAGACCTGATGGGGTAGGGGAGAAAGGGTGGGGAAGAAAGACTTCTTTTGGACTCGGGGGACTCGGCCTAGAGTAAAGGCTGGAGGGGAGACTAAATAAAACAGGGGAAGTATGAGAGAAAACAAAGTGACTGAGGGTAGAGAACAGGTGGGAAGCCACTGGCCAGAGGAAGAATGGGGACCTGAAACTGGAGGTAAAAAATACTAGGAGTTATTAAAAAAAAAATAAGTAATTTTTGAAGTAAGGGCCACACTGGGAAGAACCTGTTGAGTGCAAGGAAAGTGGACCCTTTGAATCCCAGGGATGAACTTGACTTTGAACCTGTGCCAGGCCAATCAGTGTAGTAGTTGGCTTGGTGCCCTCAGCCTCCAGGCCTCTAACCTTTGCAGCTAAGGCCACAGCTGCCCAGTTTTCCCAAGACTCTGGAGGTAAGCCTGTTGTTATAAAGAAACTAGAACCAAGAGTTCTGGTTCATTGTTGCATGGTGAACTGGTTTCTCAGCTCTGTTGGGCCTGCTCTGATGTGTAACTGGCCTTTTTGCCTTATTTCCTTTTGACTAAACCTCTGTTTAGATCCTGGGAACTACTTCTTTTATCTCATGATAATATGGCTAACATTTGATTGAGCACCAGCTATTTGTACTGAGGCTGCTGTTTTGTTTTGTTTTGTTTTCCCTTGCTCCAAATCATAATCAGAGCCAGGGTTCATTTGTATTATGCCACACTGCTTCTCTGCCCTGCTTCTATATTCAGTCTCTGCCTTGGTTCTCTGTCTGAAGCTCTGACTGTATAGGGACAGGCCACTTGCATGTTCTTCTGTTTTCAGTCCTGCTATTGAATACCCTCAGCACATGTGCCTCTATCTGTTGTTGATGACACACAGCTTGTAAGTCTGCCTGCTTTCTGGGTCTTGACAGTTTCACATTTACTGATCCTGCTGCTTAGAGGGAATGCTGCTGGTGGCCCCTGAGATCTCCTGTGGAGCCCTGACTGTATAGGGTTCTGTCCAACTTTGCTTACTCTGCAGTGTAGTTGAGTTGTGCAGGTATAGTCTCTGCAGAAAGGCTAGGAGCACAGTTCAGCCAGATAAGATGAGCACTCAGGGTGTGATGTTGGCTAGAGTGGGGGAGCCAACACTCAGTAGCCCCAGGTAGAAATGGTTTTGCAGGTTTGATTTCTAGGTGTGCTGAGGAAGGACCTCTTTCCTTTTTAGAAGTGAATTGGGGTTACTAATTGGAATCTTCGGTGTGGCTGAAGGATTCTGCCAACCTTCATCCTTCATCTTGAACAAGGCCTGCTTGGAGTTCAGCAGTGCCTGACAATGTGCTCTGACTTCCGACTTCCTGTTTTGGTTACAGCAGAGGTTCTCAACTTCACTATACATCAGAGTCACCTGCAGAGCTCCCAAGAACTGCTGAACTCTGTACTCTATCCTCAGAACTTCAGCTTCAGGTGCTCTGGAGTGACATGTAGGCATCCACAGTTTTATAAAAAGTGATCTGGTGATTATGATGCATAGCCAGCATTGCTTCCCACTCATGTGCAGGGTGGTTCTTGGGTTGAGTGTATCAACAGTGAGCAGGAGCAAAGCAGGGTGGCATGATATGAAAGGGAAATTGTTAATGCTGCTTTGCATTGTGAACCCTAGATATTGTGGACTATGTCTGATCAAAGGAGGAGGGCCATGTAGGTTCTTTAAATTGTCCAAGACTGCTAGAGGAAATGTACTGTGTACTTGACCGGTGCTATGGTCCAGAGGCTTAGAGAGGACACTGGAGCTAGGAGGCTTTTTTCTGGGACTGGAAGTTGTTCAGTGGCAGGGTGTTTGAAGGGCAAGTGTTTGGTGGGCAGGCTGACAATTCTGCATTCTATCTGAATGTGGCCAGCCCCCAAGTTGCCTTGAAGCTTTGAACTGCCCAAAGGTGTTAAACTCTAAGTAAATCAGTATTGCAAAAGCAGAAATGCTGAGGTAAGAGATAAATAGCCTGTTAAGAGGCCAACATTGATGGATCCTTATTTAAAATGTAGTGGTCTTTGTGTGATGGCTGTGATGGCCCACATTTAATCGCAAAGCAATAGAAAATCAAATATTTTTGATGATTTAAGATACTTACAGGGTCAGGAATTTTCTTAGCAGAAACGCATCTGTGATGTTACTTGATTTTACTCAGATTTTATGTTTTAACATTTTCACTTCCCATTTCTTAACTCTTATTTTTAAGCATGTAAGGCTGAAAAGGGTCAACCTTAGGTTAAGTGATATAATTTTTTAATCAAAGTTTGAAATAAACAAGACTTTTATGATTAAAAGATGGTAAATCCCTTATCACTATGGTTTTCATGTTAAACAAGGGGTCTCTGCCTGGATATCCAGAGCTCTTTGCCTATAATGGCAGGAGTGTGTGCTCATTCATCTTGTTGGGTCTTATTTGTAATTGAGGTAGTTGGAACTGGTGACCTATAACCATAGAATAAAAGCTAACAACCATTGGACACTTACTCTCTGCCAGGCACTGTGCTAAATTCTTTACATGGATTATTTCATTTGTTCCTTACTATGACTTTAGGATGTAAGAACTATTATTATCACCTCTTTTTTTAGAGATTAGGAGTTGAGGCTTAGAGGATTAAGTAACTTTCTCAAGATCACACAGCTAGTAAGTGCTAGAACTAGAATTCTGATCCCAGACCCATGTTTATAATTACTAAGCTTATATGGTTTCCCTAATTTGTCACTTTGTCACTACTTCATGAAATGGGTTTTCCAAGGCCAGCTTTTGGTGAGCCTATCCTCCTAGGCATATTGCCTTTTCCTCTGTGCTGAGATAAATGACTACACTTGGCCATGACTCTTTGGCCAATAGGCTAAGCTTATTCCCAAGTGTGAATAACTGAATAAAAGGGACTGAGGTTAGCTTTTCTTAAGAACAGGAATCTAAGACTATGAGGTGGAAGGAACACTACTGAATATAATCAATTTATTTTAAATAGCAATTTGATAGTACACCCATGTTCACATTATTCACAGTAGCCAGGTGATAGAAGGAACCCAAGTGTTTATTGATGGGTGAATGGATTAACAAAATATGGTATATACACAAAATGGAATATTGTTCAACCTTAAACAGGAAAGAAATTCTGACTTGGGCTACAGCATGAATAAACCTGAGGACATTATGCTACATGAAATAAACCAGTCACAAAAAGACAAATACTGTGTGACTCTGTTTATAGGAGATATCTAAAGTAGTTAGAGTCATAGGAACAGAAAGTAGAATAGTTGTTGCCAAGGGCTGGGGGAGGGGAAAGAGGGGAGGTGTTTAATGGGTACAGAGTTTCAGTTTTTCCAAGATGCAGTTCTAGAATTGGTTTGCACAGCAATGTAAATATACTTAACACTACTTAACTGTACTCTTAGAAATGGTTAAGATGGTAAATTTTATATTATGTATATTTTACCACAACAAACAAGTAGATAAGTAAAATTCCCCAATAATGATCAATGTACTGAAAATGTAAGCCAAAACAACATTGTTACAGAACTCTAAAGGAATATTTACATTGTCTTTTTATGTAGGGGATTACAAACCTAGAAATTGTTATTTTTTTTAATGTTGTCATTACTCTGAGTTTATGGCACATTTATAGAAGCTAAAGGGGATGATAATTGTACCTACAACATAAGGAATATATGATACATATAAAGCAGTTAGTATAGTAATCACACAATCTTAATTATTATTGTTATTGCTCTCTGGAAAAAGAAAGTATTGGAGAAACTAAAAAAAAAAAAAAAAAGCCATTTGCTAGTTCTTAGAAATACATGGTTTTTTCCAAATTAATGACACCTCACTGGGAACAACCATCAACTAGACTTCTTTTAGTTCTAAAGCTCTGCAAATCTTTGATTATTGTACAACTGTTATCTCTACCACTGACAGCATGGAATATTTCTGAGGAACTCCAGCTTTTTCATTACTATTCACACAGGCAGGATGGGAGTCTTTATGATGTTTACAAAAGGTGGTATACCATTTTGATACTAGAGCAACTGGAGACAGGGACTATGAAGAATTTTTTAGGCTGCATTTTCCACATTTGGCTTTCCATGGAGGAGGCAGCACAAGGTGGGGAGGCCTAGGCTGTCCTTCCAGTTCTTACTGAATTGTGGGGCATTGTGCACACTTCAGCAATTTTCTGAGCAATTACCTTTTCTCATCTGTGAAAAGATAGGGCTGGACTAGTCGAATCTTGTGTCTCTTCTCATCCTGTCCCTACTCCTTCTTTATACTTACTCCTAGGGGTTTCTGGAGACTGTCCCTAGGGCCATAGTTATACCCTCAGGCTCAGATAATTAGAACGGGTTTGGCCTTAGAAAATTATACTTGGATGAGGACAACCTGTTAATTGTGCTTTAAGATCTGTCTGTATTGGATACATGCCAATTAAAATATGAGCCCCAGAACTGCCTTTCTGGATAACTTAATACAGAATTATGCCATGCCTTCTGTACAGACTAGTGAGTAGAATGAGCCTTTCTAGATAAACAGCCACTTCTGTCCAAATCTAGGTGGAAATGTATATCGAGCTGTTCACATCCTGGTAAATTGTAACAAGGGGGAACTGTCCCATGATTGTGTATCAACATTCCTACAATATTAGTAGCTTCTTCTGGAATGTTTGCCTTGATGGACTTCATTCAGGGCTGAGTGTAAGATTTTTGAAATTTTGGGGGCGCCTGGGTGGCTCAGTCGGTTAAGCGTCCGACTTTGGCTCAGGTCATGATCTCACAGTCCATGAGTTCGAGCCCCGTGTTGGGCTCTGTGCTGACAGCTCAGAGCCTGGAGCCTGCTTCGGATTCTATGTCTCCCTCTCTCTCTGCCCCTCCCCTGCTCATGCTCTGTCTCTCTCTGTCTCAAAAATAAAACAAAAACATTAAAAAAAAAAAGATTTTTGAAATTTTGTGTATGATTTAAAGCCACTGAGTAATAGACTAGGAAGAAGCTGTAAGAAACTGTCCAGTTAATCATGCCACAAAGGTGGGATGCTTTAGTTTAGTTCCCCCCAAAACAAGCCTGAGAGAAAACCTTGGGTGTAAGTAGTTTATTTGGGAAATGAATCTAAGAAGCATGAGTGAAGTAATGGAGAGAGAGTAACAGGAAAGGGAAAAAGCCAGTACAAGGGTGTATTGCTGTGGGCAACAGGAGCCCAATTATACTGGTTTTCTGGGAAGCATCTGGGATGTCTCTGGAATTGTTTTTTGGAAGGCTGGAAAGCTGAGACATTTTTCCTATTTCCCATGCCCCAGTGGTTGAAGACTTTGAAGCCATCTTGAATATGGGCTGAATGGGCTCTTGCACCTTCAGAAGAGATCCTGAGGCAGGAAAACAAAAAATCTACCTGAGATTAATGGAACTTTATGTTCTTAAGCCTTAGTTTCCTCATCTGTGAAATGAGGCTTTTGAAGTCTTTCTTGAAATGTTTTAAGGATGGACTGTATCATTGGGTAGAGCCCTTAGAATCCAAGTTTGACTTTATTAGAGCCTCAGAAAAACTTTGAATGAGTTTATCAGAAAACTTGTATAAGCTTTGTAGTCAAAGTCCCCAGTGAACTCATACTGATGTCAGTTCTGGAAGGGATTAATGGTCTTAATTGGTGATATAGAAGTAAGACTTTTCACCCACTCATCCAGGATGGATTTGGTTGATTCTGTAGAAGAACCAGATGATTTGTTTTTTATCGTATTTTCATTCTCAGTTTCCTCAAGAATCTTGATTTTCACTGTTGATGATATCTCAGTGAGAAATATGACATGAAGAGTTGTCTTGAAGATATGGCTACAGGCCTCTTCTCATCTCCAAAATCATTGTCCCTATGGAGAGGAGACTGTACCTTAAGAAGATGCACCTGAATTTCTCTACTGAGTTTTTGGTTTTGTTTGTTGGGCGGTAACCATTGTTCTGTATTGGTGGGGAAAAGTCAGTCTCAGGGGCTGGTTGGGAATGAGCAAAGTTAATGTCTCTGTGGCCGTAAACCCCTTGCAGAAACATCACATATATGGCCCTAGGAAGTCAGTGATTGATATGAAAACCCAAATTTAGTTTTAAGCCTGGAGTTCAACCATTTTTCCTGCATTGGGAGTTTTCATAATGGAGAAGAAATATGAGATGTTCTATTAAGGAGCACCTTTGCATTATGCAACTCCTTTTGATCACAGTAAGTTTCTGAAGGACTAGGACTCCAGGAAGGAGGAGAAAAGTCACAGCTTTGCAAAGCCTGTGAATATGCTGCTGTGTGTATTCTTGGTGAGCTGTTCTGAAGATTGGTTTTTATTTTTTTATTCTTTGTTTTAAGATTAGTGGCTCAGAAAACTGAATCATAAAATAAAAGCCAAAGGATTTGGAAAAGACTACAAAATTCCTGGGTTTATGGAATGAAACATTTGGGTTTGCTTTGTCCACTTTGATCGGTGAATTTATACATTTTATATTATGATAACATATACTTATAACTGAAATTCCTCTATTGTTGGTTATCATATCTGAAATGCTCTCATAATAATCCCAAAATGTTCCCCTTTCACTAAAACAGCTTTTTTTAATATCACAATTATTGACAAACCAGGTTACTTTTTAAGAATCTACATACCCTATTATAGCAGAACAAACAATATTGTTAAAATCTTTGAGAGTCCAATTCCAAATTACTATGAAAGCTTCAATCTGTTCCCTGCATTTGTATGTTATTCACAGTGATCCTGCCAGTGTTTATCACCCATTTATGAACTTGGTTATCATCATGGCATGTTAAAATTCAATGGTAACCTGAACTGTATTCTGGAGTGGAGAGAGCCATTGTTTTCCATAAATACACACTCGCTGACCTGGATTTGTTTTTAGTTTATGTCCATCATCTGCTTAAAGAAAAATAAAGAAAAGGCACTGAAGTCACAGAGGTAGGGGAAGCTTTGGTTGCCGTGATGCGTAATGGTGTAAGGGAGTTTATTTCTGGTGACGATCTTGAGCTCTGGAGAGGAAGGCAGCATGGATTGAATGAAACCCTCGGGAAGGTTTGAGCACCTCCTATGAGTATAGCACTGTGATAGAGGATGGATAAGAAAGTACTAGAGATCTGTCTTCCATGACCTTAGAATCTGAGTGGGGAAAGGAACCATGCAGTTTAAGCCCCTATGCAGTGCTCTATGAAATTTAGTCTGAATGAGCAATGCATGTCTAGTGCCCTCGGAATTCAAAGACCAGAGACTCTTGCTGTGGGCTGCTGTGCTTGAGCAGCACCATGAAGGGTAGAGTACACCTAAACACAGGTAGAAGACTAGAAAGCAAATTTTGGGGAATGAGTTGGAAAGAAGTGATGTGGTCTAGAATTTTAGCTAAATGAGTTCATGCCACTGATGATGCACACCAGAAGGCAAAACAAATCTTTGTGCATGGGATTGTTTCAAAGAAAAAAATAATCACCCTTCTTTCTTTTATAGGCTACTGGCATAATATCAGTATGACACAGAGGGTTTTTACTTATTCAGGTGTTTTGGTTACATTGGCCTCCTACAGATAAGGTGGGAGATTGGGCATATTGCTGTTTTTCTGACAAAAGCATTTTCCCCCATGGCTAGTTCTTCTTGAAATGATACTTATTTCTTATTTTTCCATGGCTGGAAAACTCCTACATGGATATGGGCTTCTTTGAGAATGACAGCAAGGTTATTTGGAGGGAAGTTGTTTGTGAGTTAAGAACTCTGTCCTTTTATTTTGATTTCCTTATGTAATATTTTTCTTTTGTTTCCTACATTTTTACTTATTCTTCCCTTTTGTTCTCTTGCTCTGCTTGGTAGTATAGGCTATCTTGGATTTTTGGCTTCTTTCATAATTTTATTTTTATGAGAATTATCTCAGAATTGCTTACAAATGGGACATAGATACACTTTCCTACCTTTCCCTTGTCAAGTCTGAAATTTCTGGTCCAATGCAAAAAGGTACAGCCACTCTGGAAGATAATTTGGTGGTTTCGTTAAGAACTGAATATATTCTTAACATACAATTCAGCAGTCATGCTCCTTGGTGTTTACCCAACGGAGTTGACTTACGTCCACACAAAAATCTGCATGTGGACATTTATAGCAGCTTTATTCATAATTTCCCAAAGTTGGAAGCAACTAAGGTATCCTTTAGTAAATGAATGGATAAATAAACCGTGGCACATACAGACAATAGAATATAATTCAGCATTAAAAAGAATTAAATATCAAGCCATGAAAAGACATGGAGAAAACTGAAATTAATATAACTAAGCGAAAGAAGCCAATCTGAGAAGGCTACTTACTGTATGATTCCAACTGTATGGAATTCTGGAAAAGGCAAAAATATGAATACAGTAAAAAGATCAGTAATTTCCATGCACTGAAGAAGGGGGAAGAAATGAATAGGCAGAGCACAGAGGATTTTTAGAGCAGTGAAAACACTCTGAATGATAAAACGATGATACGTGTCATTACACATTTTCCAGATCCATAGAATGTACAACACCAAGAGTGGACCACAATGTAAATCATGGATTTTGGATCATAATGATGTATCAACAGAGGTTCATCAGTTGTAACAGATGTGTACCATTTTAGAGGGGGATGTCCGTAATATGGAAAGCTGTGGATATGTGGGCATAGGGGGGAGGTGGGAATGGTGACTTTGTCTCCATTTTGCTGAAAGCCTAAAGTTGCTGCCCCAAATAAAGTTTTTAAATAGGAAAAAATCCAAGAATGCCACTGAATTGGAGAAATCTAGTAAATAGACTGCTGTATAAACTTTGAAAATCATGCTGTTATTCATATCTGCCTGTGATGCCTTTCCCAAATGTCTCATGGAATTTCTTAAATCATACTTTTACTTTCTAAACAAAGTTCTGGCTAGATGTTGTCTCAGCAACTGATTTTTTAAAATTTATTTTATTTCATTTATTTTAAGTTTATTTATTTAATCCAGGAGACAGAGAGTGTGGGTGGAATAGGGGCAGAGAGAGAGGGAAGAGAGAATCCCAAGAAGGCTCTGCACTCAGCACAGAGTTTGAAGTGGGGCTCAAACTCATGAACCAAGAGATCATGACCTGAGCTGAGATCAAGAGTCGGATGCTTTACTATCTTTACCCAGGGATGCTTTACCCAGGTGCTCCTGATTTTGTTTTTAAAGGAAGGGGATAGTAAAGATATTTTTTAAAAACTCCATTATAAAAGCAATATATTCTGTGCAGCTCAAAGAGTAGTAGTGGTTCAGGAAGAGACACCCTGTCCCCTCATGAGTGACAAGTCTGTAATTCACACTGCTACCTCTACTTTTTATTGGAAGGATGGTTGAAAAGTGTCTGTAGAGCATTGGATTTAATATTTGCAGTTAATAAATGTAATTTTGGTTTTTAACATCTGTAAAATGCAAAATGTAGTAGGTTTTAGGGTATAGATTAAATATTAGATATTGTTTACCTAGGATTGGCAAGCCAGATAGACATGTGATCAAGAGAGGGTACAGGGTACAAGTGTGCATGTGCAGTATGTGCATCTGTCCAAGGGTCCTCAAAGGAGGACCTTGGCTGCGAACCCGCAGGGACACATATTGGGGGCTGGCCTGTGGGTGGGGATGGTGGGTGAAGGAGGGAGAGGAATGGGTCAGTTTGCAAGTTGGACTGAAAAGCCTTGTGGGACAATGACAGGCATGCTGAGCCTCTAGACTTAGACCCCTTAGAAGAAGCTCTGTGATAACCCCAGACCCAGAAACTGCACATTAGGGTGATAGGAGAAATGGGCAATTGATGTAGTCTCCCTGCCCTCCAGTTCCTTGCCTTTACCATGAAGAAGTTGAATTGAAGCAGTGAGTTTTCAAACTTTTCTTTTTTTAGGAATGTTTTTTTTTTTTGTTTGCAATTTTTAAAAATTTTTTATTTTTAAAAATTACATCCAAATTAGTTAGCATATAGTGCAACAATGATTTCAGAAGTAGATTCCTTAGTGCCCCTTACCCATTTAGCCCATCCCCCCTCCCACAACCCCTCCAGTAACCTTCAGTTTGTTCTCCATATTTATGTGTCTCTTCTGTTTTGCCCCCTCCCGGTTTTTGTATTATTTTTGTTTCCCTTCTCTTATGTTCATCTGTTTGTCTCATAAAGTCCTCATATGAGTGAAGTCATATGATTTTTATCTTTCTCTGACTGATTAATTTCACTTAACATAATACCCTCCAGTTCCATCCACGTAGTTGCAAATGGCAAGATTTCATTCTTTTTGATTGCCAAGTAATACTGAATTGTATATATATGCCACATCTTCTTTATCCGTTCATCTGATGGACATTTGGACTCTTTCCATACTTTGGCTATTGTTGATAGTTCTATTTTTTATTTCTTGTTTTTTTTCAATATATGAAATTTATTGTCAAATTGGTTTCCATACAACACCCAGTGCTCATCCCAAAAGGTGCCCTCCTCAATACCCATCACCCACCCTCCCCTCCCTCACACTCCCCATCAACCCTCAGTTTGTTCTCAGTTTTTAAGAGTCTCTTATGCTTTGGCTCTCTCCCACTCTAACCTCTTTTCTTTTTTTTCTTTTTCCTTCCCCTCCCCCATGGGTTTCTGTTAAGTTTCTCAGGATCCACATAAGAGTGAAAACATATGGTATCTGTCTTTCTCTGTATGACTTATTTCACTTAGCATGACACTCTCCAGTTGCATCCATGTTGCTACAAAGGGCCATATTTCATTCTTTCTCGTTGCCACGTAGTACTCCATTGTGTATATAAACCAGAATTTCTTTATCCATTCATCAGTTGATGGACATTTATGCTCTTTCCACAATTTGGCTATTGTTGAAAGTGCTGCTATAAACATTGGGGTACAAGTGCCCCTATGCATCAGTACTCCTGTATCCCTGGGTAAATTCCTAGCAGTGCTATTGCTGGGTCATAGGGTAGGTCTATTTTTAATTTTTTGAGGAACCTCCACACTGTTTTCCAGAGTGGCTGCACCAATTTGCATTCCCACCAACAGTGCAAGAGGGTTCCCGTTTCTCCACATCCTCTCCAGCATGTATAGTCTCCTGATTTGTTCATTTTGGCCACTCTGACTGGCGTGAGGTGATATCTGAGTGTGGTTTTGATTTGTATTTCCCTGATGAGGAGTGATGTTGAGCATCTTTTCATGTGCCTGTTGGCTATCTGGATGTCTTCTTGAGAGAAGTGTCTATTCATGTTTTCTGCCCATTTCTTCACTGGGTTATTTGTTTTTCAGGTGTGGAATTTGGTGAGCTCTTTATAGATTTGGATACTAGCCCTTTGTCCGATAAGTCATTTGCAAATATCTTTTTCCATTCTGTTGGTTGCCTTTTAGTTTTGTTGGTTGTTTCCTTTGCTGTGCAGAAGCTTTTTATCTTCATGAGGTCCCAATAGTTCAGTTTTGCTTTTAATTCCCTTGCCTTTGGGGATGTGTCAAGTATGAAATTGCTACGACTGAGGTCAGAGAGGTCTTTTCCTGCTTTCTCCTGTAGGGTTTTGATGGTTTTCTGTCTCACATTCAGGTCCTTTATCCATTTTGAGTTTGTTTTTGTGAATGATGTGAGAAAGTGGTCTAGTTTCATCCTTCTGCATGTTGCTGTCCAGTTCTCCCAGCACCATTTGTTAAAGAGACTGTCTTTTTTCCATTGGATATTCTTTCCTGCTTTGTCAAAGATTAGTTGGCCATACGTATTCCATTGGCCATACATATTCTATTCCATTGGTCTATGTGTCTGTTTTTGTGCCAATACCATGCTGTCTTGATGATGACAGCTTTGTAGTAGAGGCAAAAGTCTGGGATTGTGATGCCTCCTGCTTTGGTCTTCTTCTTCAAAATTACTTTGGCTATTCGGTGCCTTTTGTGGTTCCATAAGAATTTTAGGATTGCTTGTTCTCGTTTCGAGAAGAATGCTGGTGCAATTTTGATTGGGATTGCATTGAATGTGTAGATAGCATTGGGTACTATTGACATTTTGACAATATTTATTCTTCCAACCCATGAGCATGGAATGTTTTTCCATTTCTTTATATCTTCTTCAATTTCCTTCATAAGCTTTCTATAGTTTTCAGCATACAGATCTTTTACATATTTGGTTAGGTTTATTCCTAGGTATTTTATGCTTCTTGGTGCAATTGTGAATGGGATCAGTTTCTTTATTTGTCTTTCTGTTGCTTCATTATTAGTGTATAAGAGTGCAACTGATTTCTGTACATTGATTTTGTATCCTGCGACTTTGCTGAATTCATGTATCAGTTCTAGCAGACTTTTGGTGGAGTCTATCGGGTTTTCCATGTATAATATCATGTCATCTGCAAAAAGTGAAAGCTTAACTTCCTCTTTGCCAATTTTGATGCCTTTGATTTCCTTTTGTTGTCTGATTGTTGATGCTAGAACTTCCAACACTATGTTAAACAACAGCGGTGAGAGTGGACATCCCTGTCGTGTTCCTGATCTCAGGGAAATTGCTCTCAGTTTTTCCCCATTGAGGATGATGTTAGCTGTGGGCTTTTCATAAATGGCTTTTATGATCTTTAAGTATGTTCCTTCTATCCCGACTTTCTCGAGGGTTTTTATTAAGAAAGGTTGCTGAATTTTGTCAGATGCCTTTTCTGCATCGATGGACAGGATCCTATGGTTCTTATCTTTTCTTTTATTAATGTGATGTGTCACGTTGATTGATTTGCGAATGTTCAACCAGCCCTGCATCCCAGGAATGAATCCCACTTGATCATGTTGAATAATTCTTTTTATATACTGTTGAATTCGATTTGCTAGTATCTTATTGAGAATTTTTGCATCCATATTCATCAGGGATATTGGCCTGTAGTTCTCTTTTTTTACTGGGTCTCTGTCTGGTTTAGGAATCAAAGTAATGCTGGCTTCATAGAATGAGTCTGGAAGTTTTCCTTCCCTTTCTATTTTTTGGAATAGCTTGAGAAGGATAGATATTATCTCTGCTTTAAACGTCTGGTAGAACTCCCCTGGGAAGCCATCTGGTCCTGGACTCTTATTTGTTGGGAGATTTTTAATAACTGATTCAATTTCTTCACTGGTTATGGGTCTGTTCAAGCTTTCTATTTCCTCCTGATTGAGTTTTGGAAGTGTGTGGGTGTTTAGGAATTTGTCCATTTCTTCCAGGTTGTCCAGTTTGTTGGCATATAATTTTTCATAGTATTCCCTGATAATTGCTTGTATCTCTGAGGGATTGGTTGTAATAATTCCATTTTCATTCATGATTTTATCTATTTGGGCCATCTCCCTTTTCTTTTTGAGAAGCCTGGCTAGAGGTTTATCAATTTTGTTTATTTTGTCAAAAAACCAACTCTTGGTTTCATTGATCTGCTCTACAGTTTTTTTTAGATTCTATATTGTTTATTTCTGCTCTGATCTTTATTATTTCTCTTCTTCTGCTGGGTTTAGGCTGTCTTTGCTGTTCTGCTTCTATTTCCTTTAGGTGTGCTGTTAGATTTTGTATTTGGGATTTTTCTTTTTTCTTGAGATAGGCCTGGAATGCAATGTATTTTCCTCTCAGGACTGCCTTTGCTGCATCCCAAAGCGTTTGGATTGTATTTTCATTTTCATTTGTTTCCATATATTTTTAAATTTCTTCTCTAATTTCCTGGTTGTCCCATGCATTCTTTAGTAGGGTGTTCTTTAACCTCCATGCTTTTGGAGGTTTTCCAGACTTTTCCCTGTGGTTGATTTCAAGCTTCATAGCATTGTGGTCCGAAAGTATGCATGGTATGATCTCAATTCTTGTATACTTATGAAGGGCTGTTTTGTGACCCAGTATGTGATCTATCTTGGAGAATGTTCCATGTGCACTCGAGAAGAAAGTATATTCTGTTGCTTTGGGATGCAGAGTTCTCAATATATCTGTCAAGTCCATCTGATCCAATGTCATTCAGGGCCCTTGTTTCTCTATTGACCGTGTGTCTAGATGATCTATCCATTTCTGTAAGTGGAGTGTTAAAGTCCCCTGCAACTACCACATTCTTTTCAATAAGGTTGCTTGTGTTTGTGAGTAATTGTTTTATATATTTGGGGGCTCCCATATTCGGCACATAGACATTTATAATTGTTAGTTCTTCTTGATGGATAGACCCTGTAATTATTATATAATGCCCTTCTTCATCTCTTGTTACAGCCTTTAATTTAAAGTCTAGCTTGTCTGATATAAGTATGGCTACTCCAGCTTTCTTTTGACTTCCAGTGGCATGATAAATAGTTCTCCATGCCCTCACTCTCAATCTGAAGGTGTCCTCTGGTCTAAAATGAGTCTCTTGTAGAGACTGTTAAAAACTGAGAACAAACTGAGGGTTGATGGGGGGTGGGAGGGAGGGCAGGGTGGGTGATGGGTATTGAGGAGGGCACCTTTTGGGATGAGCACTGGGTGTTGTATGGAAACCAATTTGACAGTAAATTTCATATATTAAAATAAATAAATAAATAAATAAAAAATAAATAAATAAAAAAAATAAAAAAATAAAATGAGTTTCTTGTAGACAGCAAATAGATAGGTCTTGTTTTTTATCCATTCTGATACCCTATGTCTTTTGGTTGGCACATTTAGTCCATTTACGTTCAGTGTTATTATAGAAAGATATGGGTTTAGAGTCATTGTGATGTCTGTAGGTTTCATGCTTGTAGTGATGTCTCTGGTACTTTGTCTCACAGGATCCCCCTTAGGATCTCTTGTAGGGCTGGTTTAGTGGTGACGAATTCCTTCAGTTTTTGTTTGTTTGGGAAGACCTTTATCTCTCCTTCTATTCTAAATGACAGACTTGCTGGATAAAGGATTCTCGGCTACATATTTTTCTGTTCATCACATTGAAGATTTCCTGCCATTCCTTTCTAGCCTGCCAAGTTTCAGTAGAGAGATCAGTCACGAGTCTTATAGGTCTCCCTTTATATGTTAGAGCACGTTTATCCCTAGCTGCTTTCAGAATTTTCTCTTTATCCTTGTATTTTGCCAGTTGCACTATGATATGTTGTGCAGAAGGTCGATTCAAATTACGTCTGAAGGGAGTTCTCTGTGCCTCTTGGATTTCAATGCCTTTTTCCTTCCCCAGATCCGGGAAGTTCTCAGCTATGATTTCTTCAAGTAAACCTTCAGCACCTTTCCCTCTCTCTTCCTCCTCTGGAATACCAATTATGCGTAGATTATTTCTCTTTAGTGCATCACTTAGTTCTCTAATTTTCCCCTCATACTTCTGGATTTTTTTATCTTTTTCTCAGCTTCCTCTTTTTCCGTAATTTTATCTTCTAGTTCACCTATTCTCTCCCCTGCCTCTTCAATCCGAGCCGTGGTCGTCTCCATTTTATTTTGCAGTTCATTTATAGCATTTTTTTTAGCTCCTCCTGGCTGTTCCTTAGTCCCTTGATCTCTGTAGCAATAGATTCTCTGCTGTCCTCTATACTGTTTTCAAGCCCAGCAATTAATTTTATGACTATTATTCTAAATTCACTTTCTGTTATATTGTTTAAATCCTTTTTGATCAGTTGGTTAGCTGTTGTTATTTCCTGGAGATTCTTTTGAGGGGAATTCTTCCGTTTCATCATTTTGTATAGAACTGCAGGGCACTTCCCCTGTGCTGTCTTGAATAACTTGCGTTGGTGGGGGGGGGCCGCAGTCCGACCTGATGTCTGCCCCCAGCCCACCGCTGGGGCCACAGTCAGACTGGTGTGTACCTTCTCTTCCCTTCTCCTAGGGGCGGGATTCACTGTAGGGTAGTGTGGCCCATCTGGGCTACTTGCACACTGCCAGGCTTGTGGTGCTGGGGATCTGGCGTATTAGCTGGGGTGGATTGGCAAGGTGCACAGGGGCGGCATGGGCAGGCTCAGCTTGCTAATCCTTCAGTGATCTGTTTCGGGAGGGGCCCTGTGGCACCGGGAGGGAGTCAGACCTGCTGCCAGAGGGATGGATCCGCAGAAGCACAGTGTTGGGTGTTTGCGTGGTGCAAGCAAGTTCCCTGGCAGGAACTGGTTCCCTTTGGGATTTTGGCTGGGGGATGAGTGAGGGAGATGGCACTGGCAAGCACCTTTGTTCCCTGCCAAGCTGAGCTCTATCGTCTGGGGCTCAACAACTCTCCCTCCTGTTGTCCTCCAGCCCTCCCGCTCTCCGAGCAGAGCTGTACTTATAACCTTCCAAATGTTAAGTCCCACTTGCTGTCAGAACACACTCCGTCTGGCCCCTCTGCTTTTGCAGGCCAGACTCGGGGGCTCTGCTTGGCCGGTGGGCTGCCCCTCCGCCCCGGCTCCCTCCCGCCAGTCCGTGTAGTGCGCACTGCCTCTCCGCCCTTCCTACCCTCTTCCGTGGGCCTCTCGTCTGCGCTTGGCTCCAGAGAATCCGTTCTGCTAGTCTTCTGGCAGTTTTCTGGGTTATTTAGGCAGGTGTAGGTGGAATCTAAGTGATCAGCAGGACGCGGTGAGCCCAGAGTCCTCCTCTGCCACCATCTTCCTCCAGGACCAATAGTGCTGCTATAAACCTGGGGGTGCATGTGTCCCTTCGAAACAGCACACCTGTATCCCGTGGATAAATGCCTACTAGTGCAATTGGTGGGTTGTAGGGTAGTTCTAGTTTTAGTTTTTTGAGGAACCTCCATACTGTTTTCCAGAGTGGTTGCACCAGCTTGCCTTCCCACCAGCAATGCAAAAGAGATCCTCTTTCTCCGCATCCTCGTCAACATCTGTTGTTGCCTGAGTTGTTCATGTTAGCTATTCTGACAGGTGTAAGGTGGTATCTCATGGTGGTTTAGATTTGTATTCCTGGTGATGAATGATGTGGAGCATTTTTTCATGTGTCAGTTGGCCATCTGGATGTCTTTTTTGGAGAAGTGTCTATTCATGTCTTTTGCCCATTTCTTCAGTGGATTATTTGTTTTTTGGGTGTTGAGTTTGATGAGTTCTTTATAGATTTTGGATACTAACCCTTTATCTGATATGTCATTTGCAAATATCTTCTCCCGTTCTGTCGGTTGCCTTTTAGTTTTGCCAATTTTTTCCTTCGCTGAGCAGAAGCTTTTTATTTTGATGAGGTCCCAATAGTTCATTTTTGCTTTTGTTTCCCTTGCCTCTGGAGATGTGTTGAGTAAGAAGTTGCTGCAGCCAAGATCAAAAAGTTTTTTGTCTGCTTTCTCCTTGAGGATTTTGATGGCTTCCTGTCTTACATTGAGGTCTTTCATCCATTTTGAGTTTATTTTTGTGTATGGTGTAAGACAGTGGTCCAGGTTCATTCTTCTGCATGTCGCTGTCCAGTTTTCCCAGCACCACTTGCTGAAGAGACTGTCTATTCCATTGGATATTCTTTCCTGCTTTGTCAAAGAGTAGTTGGCCATATGTTTGTAGGTCCATTTCTGGGTTCTCTATTCTGTTCCATGTTTGTAATTTTTAAATAAAATATAAAATATTAATTTAAAGGTGGAAAAAACAGAACATTAACAGTACCCCAGAAGTTTCCTCTAGTTTCCATCTTGATTATTGATTACAACCTTCTCTCACCCCACAAAGGAAACATTCTTCAGGCTTTTGTGAAAATCATATACTTGCTTTCCTTCCTAGTTTTGTTGCCTATATGTGCATCTCTAAATAACATAGTTTAATGTTGCCTATTTTTAGGTTTATATAAATAGAATAACTCTGCTTTCTTTTGTGTCTTTCTTTTTACATAAGATATTATGTTTGCAATATTCATCTATGTTGTGACACAAACCTCTGGTTTATTAATTTCTACTGTGATACAGTTTCCCATTGTATGAATTCACCACAATGTATAGATCCATTGTATTAAGGATGGACATTGGGTTGCTTCTGGTTTGGAACCATTATGGACAACAGTGCTGTGATTCATATACAATCAATCTTGGACACATATGTACAAATTACTCCAGGATACATATCTAGGAGCAGAATTGCTGGTTGCAGCGCATGCACACCTCAAACTGTTGTCCACTCTTGTTATAGTAATTCTTTTCCTCCATAAACAAAACCTGATACCAGGAAATAGAGTAGATGACAGAGCTGCTCTGTTTGAAACAGAGGTGGTATTCCTAGTGTTGACTTGCTTTGTTTGCTCTCTTGGTGCTTTTTGGTGGGTCTAACACACCTGTTCTCCAACATTCTGTTAGCTTCTCTCTTCTCTATGTTGCTTTGGAAGATAATGGGTTCCAGTAATTTTCCATTTCAAGGGCAAAAAGAGATCTTGACCTTCCGACCCCCAAATAGCATCTCTACTTAGGATTACTTTCATTAGGAAACCCAAGATTCTACTTTTAAAGTAGGTATTTCCTTAGACCCTCCCTAAGGAAATTCCTATTCCATGAAGAGCTAGAAAAAATTTTTAAAAATGCACACTCCCTCTTGGGCCTATCTATCCTCATTATGATTCTGAATTAGCTTGACTTGAATCTTGGCTAGAAGTAGAAAAATTATATCCAATAGTTATGTTTAAAAAAATAGCTGAAAGCAATTGGATGAAAATATTCAAGCAGTTTAAAGTGAGAGAGGATGGATGAATCAAACTATTGAGTATTGCTGGAGGTATAAGGAGAATATTTGTACAGCATCTGGTATACTTGGATGTCACTTGTCTTGTCATGAAACTGTGGTGGTGGTTTAAGGTTTAGAGGGAATTCATGCTGTTAAGAATTATTATTCCAATCAAAATGACAAAATATCGAAATGGAGACTTTCCCCCATGTTGTCCTTTGCCAAAAAGCATAACAGTAAAGCAGGATTGATGCTGGAGCAGTCTGGGCAGTAGACAGGCCAATGCATGTAATGCATATCATTAAAAATAGTTAGCACAAAGAAATGGTTGTTATTGTGCTTCGTCCAAGTCGGACTTAGTAGCTAATTAAGTATAAGCTCCTTTTTTATTCCCATGGCCATATGCAGTTTTTGAATTCTTACAACACAAACTGTTTTAAAGAAGAAGTTAAATACAGAATGCATTGAGTTTGGTAGAAAAAGTTTAAAGGTCTGCATTTTCCCACCAAAGCTATTTAATATCAGCTGCAGAGTGGGTGTGTGTGTGTGTGGAAAGGTTGTGACCTCCCTTATTTTTACAACCATTGCCATGATTTCATAATACTGGCAGCAGTCACCCAGAGTGAAGAAGTAGACTTTATTACAGTAATTATATGCCAGAATGTGGGTATTAAAACAGAAAACTTTTCTACTGATAATAAATGTCAAGGGAAAAATGACTCTACCCAACAAATAGCCTTTCATCAGTGTTTTTAATATATTAATGGCCTCAATGAAGAGCAAGATGTGTCCATAAGGTAGAAGCTCAGACTCTATATAGCCTTTTTGCCTCATTTGCAGAATGGTAAGTAGGGCAGTTGAAGAATAGAAGCATGTCTTAGCAAGTTGGGTTTATTTTTCTCTGTGGCATAAAGTCACATATATTTTCACTTGAGCAGATATACCTATTTTTTTTTTTTTTTGCAGAGAGGTTAATTGTGACCATAACTGAGTTATTCTATTGTTTCTTGATCACTTCACTGCTTTTCTCTGATTTTTTTGGGGGGATTTTGGGAGCTGGGAGAAGTAAAGCAGCATGAGAATTTTATCTTGAAATATGTTAGTTTTCTGACTATTAAAAAGAAAAAGCTCAAATAAGGACAATAAAAGACACAAATAAGTACCAGAAAGTGTAACTTTTTAAAATAGACATATTCTGAGCTATAGGCTTACAGGTACTAAATTATACTCATCAAGTATTAATTGTGGGATTTATCAGTACATCTCTGAAATAATAAATGTGGTCTAAATTTTGAACGTTTACATCAGGAAAACATTTAATTCACTATGCAATTTGAATTTAGTGACAGGTTGATTCATCCCAAGAAATGCTAAAATTATAGACCTTTTTATTTTTGATTTCAGCAGACTTTGAAGTATACACCTGGACTTCTCTCCAAAGTGACCTGTTAGCATGCAGAAACTCAGTAGCAAAAATCAGAGCAAGATTTGGGTTCCCATTCTTCATTATATACAAATCTAGAGAACACACTTTTTCTTTTTGGATGTTTGGCTAGTTGCTAAAGCCATCCACATGATTTGAAGGTGACCTTAGACTTTTCACTGAAATCCAGTGTTTTACTCCTACATACAATTAGTGCTTAACAGATGCTTGGATAATGAAATTGATTTTCAGTTTAGGGCCTGCTCTGCTTTGTCACATAAAGGACTTGGGTTCAGAATCTCCTGAAGTGAGTTGACTAGTGATGGTGACCCAGCCAGCATCTCAGAGGAGACTTGCTCTGGAAGGCATCAATCACTGGTTCATAACAGCCTTAGGTGCTTGCCACTCCCACTCAGTTTCATTGCTCAAAATCCAGACCAGTCCTCAGGACATGACACTGATTGCTCTTCTGTGTTTTCTCTGTTCTCTGCAGTGGGTTTGTCTTTAACAATGAGCCATTCATGGGCACCCAGGGAGCTACCCAGGACCAGGGAGACGGCTGCAGGCTCTGCAGGCAGCTGGCTATGCTCCAGTCTAGATATTCTTGGGAATGTGGAATTATTTGAATCAAAGGGAAATAAATCTTTTGCAAATGTTAATACAAATGACTCTGGGAAGGGCTTGGTGCTAAAAGAGAGACTGAGAATTCTTGGTGCCTACAGAGTTATTTTTTGGCAGGGATTAATACTTGGTTGCCATGGGAATGATGAAGACAAAATAGTAGTCATATTTTTAATGGTTGTTCTTACTGTGTCATCTTCAACTGCCCTAGGTTGAAAAAACTTTTGTTTGAATCATTTGACTACTCTTGTCTCATGTTCTGTTTCTTTTTCTCTTATATTTAAGTTTGCAAACATACCTCTCTAAATCGGTTTGTGAATCAGTTACATCATATTTTCTTTGAGCATAAAGGAACAATTACTTTTAAAGTTTATACTTTAATTCTATGCTTTCTCTGTCACAGGTTTAAATTAGAAGCGGTATACCCTGGGAATCTGAAATTCTGTGCACTTTTTTGATGGGATGGGGAGAGAAACTGTACAGTATGGGGCACAGTCCAGTGGGCCTGTGCCGAGTCTCCCCTTCACCACATCTAGCTAATGCCGCTTTAGGGTGATTAGTAAACATCCCTGAACTAGGTTTCTCCATTTGTAAAATGAGGCTAATTAAATGACCACTGAGGTGCTATGAACCCTACAGAAAATGTATGTCCTATTACAGGGATGATGAATACCCAGCAAATATGAGGCCAATTCTCATTCTGTGTCCTTAACAGAAATCACACACAACTCAATCCTTTTCCTTAAGCTACAGACTCCTTCTCAACATAATGCTCCAGGTAGCCACTTTCAACCTATAAGAGTTAGCATGTGAGATTTGTCAAATCACAATCCTTGGGACTTGAAAGGCACTCAGTAGGTGGTAGTTCTTAATTATTGCTATTCTTGCTAGTATTAACAGGAAGCTGTAGATAGAATAACAGGAGACACAGGAAGCTGTTTTTTGCTTTTGCCATTATAATTCAGTTTGTATCTAGAATTTTGAAGCTTATGTGCAGCAGTGGATATAGCTGATCACTTGCCTGACTTGGAAATACTGGTCTCTCATCTTCGTACATCTCTATGGTCCCTTACTCCACTTTCTTTGTTGGTTCCTTCTCCTCTCACTGACCTCCAAACATTGGAGTGTCTCAGGGTTCTTTTATTTTATTTTTTAACTTACCTTTACTAGGTGACCTCATTTGGTCTCATGGCTTTTAATACCATCCATATGCTAACAATACCAACATTCATATCTCCAGACTGGATCTCTGTCCTGAATCCTGTTGTATATTCAGTTGCATTCTTGGGATACATCTCTAATACCATGTGTCTGTAACAGAATGTGTCTATTAATTGGATATCTAACATAGGCATCTTCAGCTCAACCATTTAGGGTTAAACCCCTGATTTATAACCTCTTCACCTGCAACCCAAATCTGCTCCTCCCATATTCTTCTTCATTCTTGCAAATGGCAATTCCACCCCATAGTCGCTCAAGTGGAAAACCTTGATGTCATCAATTCTTCTCTTTTCTTCACACCCCATGTCCAATTCACCAAAAAATCCTTTGGGTTCTGCCTCCAAGAATATTACTACTTCTTTCCACTTCTACCACTGCTATCATAATCCAAGCCACCATCATCTCTCATCTGTATTATTGAAATAGCCAGTAATAGGCTAAACTTGTTTTTCAGCACACAGGCAGTGTGATTCCTTATGTGGAAATGAGAACATGTTACTCCTCTGTTCCATACCGCCCATTGCCTTTCCATTTCACCTTGAGTAGAAGTCACAGCCCCTACAATGCATTGTAAGACTCCACACAGTTGACTTCAGCCACCTTTGAGACATCATTTTCTTTTTCCTTCCACTGTCTCCTTGACTTGTTCTGCTCTAGCCACACTGGCCTTCTTGCTGTTCCAAGAATATGCTACTTCTGATTCAGGCCTTTACCCTTGTTGGCTTTCTTTAGAAAGCACTTCCTCCAGGTGTACAGAAAGCTTGCTTTCTCATTTCTTTTGTTTCTGTTTATCAGCAAGGCCATCTTAATTATAATACATAGCACCCAACCCTCCCTACCTCTTCTGCCTGGCACCCATTCTCCTACCTCCCTTGCTTTCTATTTCCTCCATGGCACGTATCAACATCTAACATATTATGGCTTTACTTGTTTGTTTATTAGAATGTAAGATTTAAGAGGGCAGGAACTTTGTTCTCTGTTGTATCTCCGGCACCTGAAAAATTCTAGGTACATGATAAGCAGTTTTTTTTTTTTTTTTTTTTTTTTTTTTTTTTGTCAATCTATTAAATGAATGAAACAAATGGATCTAAAGCATGAGTTTTTCTGCAGTATGAATAAAATAGTTGTCTACAGGGCCCCGTAGAATTTATACAACTTGCTACATTTGATTAAGTTTTAGTAATCTTATTATCTCAGTATATTTAATACTGAGAGAAGAAAATCAACACAACCACTGTAACTGAGGATAAAAATATATTTGTTTACTGTAATTTTTCAGTGCCCAAATTTGTTTATTTTGGTAAATAGAGATGGAATACAACATGGGAAAGTGTTGATCTCATAATTGATCTCCTTGAGGCTGACCAACTTTGGGTGGCTGTAAGACATATTTAAAATTGCCTGGATGCCCCCTGACCATGTTTGCCCTGGGCTGGGCTTAACTAGTGACTCCTGAATTTCTACAAGGGAGTGCTAACCTCGTTGGGAAGGAGATGTGGGTCTTTAAACCTTATTGTGTGAAAAATATCAGTTGTCCATCTCATAGAATGAAAGAGTGGGTGAAGGCTGTTGAATGAGGTTTGGGATAGGGAAGGGAAGGTATCAAACCTCTCTCTCTGAGAAGCATAAACATAGGGGATTTGGTCCTACTAAGTAACCATATGACCTCAAAGTAGTCATTTGATTTCTTTGGGCCTCAGTTTCCTCACCAGAGAAGTGAGGAACTTAGCATACATTATTTATCAAGTTAATTCCAACCCTGTCTTTGGGTGGTACCATGGAAGTTTCAGATTCAGACTCTCAGATGTAATTTCCATTTAAATTGGAAATCTTTCTGAGGTCCAGTTTATTTTCTATAAAATAAGAAGTTTGGGGGCGCCTGGGTGGCGCAGTCGGTTAAGCGTCCGACTTCAGCCAGGTCACGATCTCGCGGTCCGTGAGTTCGAGCCCCGCGTCAGGCTCTGGGCTGATGGCTCGGAGCCTGGAGCCTGTTTCCGATTCTGTGTCTCCCTCTCTCTCTG